>NC_056739.1:335497902-335705402 GCF_019279795.1 Protopterus annectens
TAGATGCTCAAGCTGAAAATTTTTTAAAACCGGGCTTTATTTTTAAATTTTTAATGTTAAACTGATAAAGATTCTAGTTGTCTACTGATGTACTATGTTCTTCATCTGTAAATATGTTGTAAGTAATTTCTATGTTAAATTGTTAATCGCTATGTAATCCAATGTAACTACTGTCTGTTTATTTTACTGTGGAGCTTTTCTCCCCGGGCCTCCGCTGAAAATGGACCCATGTCCAGTCGGACACTCCCGGTCAACAAATTTAAATAAATAAATAAATAAATAAAAAATAAATAAATAATGTCTGAAGGAATGTCAAATCAAAAAAGCCTCATACACAGATGAAAACAGACATTAATCAGGTATGTTAATGCCATCCAATTTCAATGATAAAAAATTGAAAAAAGTTCAGCTGAAAAGAAGCCACACGGAAGAATGGAACCGAGAGTTAGAGTTTAAAGAAAAAAAATTGTCGATTCTTAAACTTGTCTAAGCTGCAGATGTAAAACCAGAAGAACTCCAAACCTTCTTTCATGAATGAGACAGATTGCATCCATCTTTGGAAGACATCTGCCTTCAACATGATAATAAGTTATGTGTTGACACCACAAATAGAATGTAAGAGCATTAATGAAATTATGTGAAAGAGCCTTGGCAATAACCTTAATTTCCAAAATATCAGCTAGTCTATTTTAGAAGTTGTCAAACTTCTCTTCACCACCTGAGCAGTCTATGTTCTGTCCTCCTGCATGACAATGGTATGGAGCTACCTCTGGCTTGTGACAAAGATTACAAATACTTACCAGCATTTCTTCTTCTGATTCCAATTATAGAAAGATGTCTCTGTTTTGGAAAAGCTGCTGCTCAACTCTAAGGTTAAAGGAACTGCCCCTTCCATCACTGACACTACCTGATACCTTGTTTTTCCCATATGTTTCCATCTCATCTGCTACCACAAGAGGGCAGTCCTTTCAAATAGAAAGTTCATGCCTTTGACCAGGATACATATTAGTAGGTTAATGTGTCTTAAATGAGAGATACTCCTAAAATAAACAGTCAGGGACATTGATGAAACATCAGTATCTCTGACACACAGTGTTATGTGAACACAATTTAGTGTGGAATAAATCCTATCTACAGCAACTCATGTTTGATGTCTTCTAGCCTATTGAGTTATGGATCATTTTTAAAATATCACTGTTTATTAGCAACATTGCAATCAAAGAGTTTTTAAATATTAACCAGAGAAAGTTAAAACCTTTTAAACATGATAGGAATAATTTCGGCCTCACTACTGAAGTGGATGCAAGAAATGGGATTGGCTTTCACAATCCAAGATTTAAATCCCATCTGCTGAAGAGACCTATGTCTGTAAAACGTTGTTTTTTTCTCTCTCAGAAATCTTGATATTCACTGCATGTTATTGCTGTTGGCAGTAGATACTGTTAGTATGTCAGTACCTGGAAGCCTGAAAGGTGAGTTCACAAATGTGTTCTGCAAAAGCTGCATCACATTCTTGCATGGAACAAAGTGCATAATTTCTACATAACTAGGGTCATCCTCTCATTCTCCTTTTTGTACGATAAACCCCATTATTTACAGTAACTTCAAAAAATGAAAACGTGTGGTTAGAAATTATAAATCTGAGGGCCAAGAAGGCAAACTGGAAACCAGTGCTCAGAGGCAAGGAACGCCAGCCAAATAAAAATAGAGAAGCACTGTAGGGCTGCAGGAAAACCACCAACATGGCAAGCTTTTACTGAAAAACACCCAAAACTGGGACTTCCTCAGATCCAAATTATATATCCCATATCTCCCTTCCATATAAAACACATCTAATTAAAATTATTCAATGATTCAATTAAATGCCTACAAGTATCTAGTAATTATAATTAAAATGTCCTAAATAGTATTGAATATAAAATATACATAGGTTCATAGGTTCATAGGTTCATACTAGGCTATCTGCCCTAGGGCATTTATAAGCCTAGCCAGAGTGTGTTTGGCTTTCGCCACCCATTTTAAATTAATTTTGCTATGCCCTTTTTCGAGGTTAGTATACTGTGCCTCTGTCTAACAGTGACACAGAAGTGATACGCGGGGTAAACCTACAATCTCCCATCCACTCATCAAGATTCCTCTTGAAGAGAGTCAATGAGGGACTCTGCCTAACCTGGACTGGGATTTTATTCCAGAGTGAAGGCAGCCTCTGGGTTATGAATCTGTCCCTCCAGCATGTCCTATTTATTTCAGTGCTGAGGTTCAAGTCTCTCGAGCGAGTAGCTCAATGGGATTTGGATTTTCTGAGGTGCAGCATGTCTATTAATTCCGGGTTGGACATGACTTTATACGTCAGGCACAGATCGCCTCTGAGCAGGGGTTATGCCACTGAGTGGAGCTGGAGATTCTTTAACCGGGCAGCATATGGCATCTGTTTGAGCCCTTTGATCCCCTTGGTGAGGTACTTTTGGGGTCTTTCCAGTTGCTGCAGGCGTCTGGTAAGGTACATCCCAAAAGGGGCATTGTACTCAATTATGGGCCTGATGAGGGATGAGTAAAGAGGCACGATGATCTCCCCTGATCTAGATGTGAATCCCTTCATGATTAGGTGGGCTATATAAAATGTTCTTCTAACCACTTTGGCCACGTGGTTGTCAAATGAGAGATTGCTATCAACTTGGGTCCCCAGGTCCCTAATTACTTCTTCAGTACTTAATGGATTACCACCTATGTGGTAATTTGTGGGCATTTTGTTTTTGCCAAAGGGGATGACTATACACTTTTTGGCGTTTAGTTTGAAGCCATGGCACTGGCACCAGTTGTCTGTTTCTATGAGGCCCTTTTGGAGGATGCTTGTGTCAGCTGGAGAGTCGATTATGGCGCCCAGTTTGCAGTCATCTGCAAACTTGGTCAGCCACAGTCCTTCGGTGTTGGCCTGTACCTCTGAGAAATATATACCGAATAAGAGAGGTTCCAGGACTGAGCCTTGTGGGATACCACTTGTAACTGGTTTGGAGTCTGACATGGCTCCAGCAATTATAACCATGTGGGTTCTCTCCTTGAGCCAGTTTGCAACCCATCTAGTGACATAGGGGTTTATATTTAAGCTGGTGAGCTTATCTATAATGCCTGAGTGGGGTATTGTATCAAAGGCTTTTGCGAGGTCCAGGTAGACTGTGAGGACCACCTTCCCCTCGTCAATGGCCTTGGTGATTGTTTCAAAGAAATCGACCAGGTTTAAGAGGCAGGATCTGCCCTTAACAAAGCCAAATTGGGTAGGATCCAGTGTCTGTAGGTCCCCAATATCTTTATTTATGAGGTCCATGATGATTCTTTCCATAGCTTTGCAGACCAAGCTAATCAGGCTTATGGGGCGATAGTTGCCAGGATCCGTTGAGGCACCACCTTTGTGGAGAAGGACCACTGTTGCTGTATGCCACTCTTTGGATACATATCCTATAGTAAAGCTGAGATTGAACAGTAGTTTTATGTTTGGGTTTAGCTCTTCTTGAAGTTCATGTAGGACACAGCCCGGGACACCGTCTGGTCCCATTGATGCTGTGTTTTTTGCTTTGGAGACGGCGGCTCTTACCTGAGCATCTGAGATGTCAGGGGGGCAGCACTCTGCTGGGAAAGATATTTACCCTTTTGGTGGTGAAGGGGGGGAGAAGTTTACGCTGAACCTGTCAGCTAGAATGTTGGCAATGTCTGTGGGTTTGGTGCATTTTTTGTCATTTTGGACTAATTCTGAGCATATCTGGGAATTCCCACCCAGGTCCCTAACATAACTAAAGAAAGCCTTGTGATTATCCTTAGTGTCCTGTGCAATTTTTCTCTCAAAGCTGGCCTTAGATGATTTTATGAGCGCCTGTAGTTTTTTGCTAATACTGATCAGAGATGCCTTCCCTTTTTGGGATTTTGTTCTCTTTTGTAGTAGCTTCCTCCTTCTATTGTATAGTTTGTTTATGGCTGGGGTCCACTAGACAGGATGTCTGCCTTTGGAGGATTGGGTCTTGGTTTTATTTGGGATTACATGATCCATGCATTCCTGAAGGTGCTCATAGAATGCATTTATAAAGGATTCTGTGATCTGGGCCGTATTTTCCACAGGCCCAGGGGCTTTGAAGGATTCCACCTTGGTTTTGAGGAGTGTGAAATTTGCTTTAGAGAAGTTTTTCACTGTGGTTTTCTGGGCAGGGGGTGGGGGCGGGATGTGAATATCCAGTGAGATTAGTTTATGGTCTGATCTTACCAGTGAGGGATACACTTCTGGTCTGGAGCATACAGTCCCCATGTTGGTGATGATCAGGTCCAGTATGTTTTCCCCTCTTGTGGGAGTGGTAGCAAGTTGTTCCATAGCATTTGAGTTTATAAATTCTAGGAACCTTTGGGCTAGGGTGTTGGAGCTAGAGTAATGCTCCCAGTCTATGTTTGGGTAGTTGAAGTCACCCAATATAATGGTGTTTGGAGAGACCATCATATTTTCCAGTGTTCTCAGGAAGGCCAAGTGGGGTTCCTGGGTTTGGGAGGGTGGTCTGTAGCAGGTTATAAACTGGAAGGCAGTTTTACCCACTGTTAGTTGCACATGGATAGTCTCTGATGCTTTGTGCTGTGCCACCAACCTGGAGGTGTGGGTATCTTTGACGAATATTGATACTCCCCCTCCTTTTGTGGTTCGGTCCAAGTTTTGGGGCCGAAAAGCATGGCATGAGGTATAACCTGGTAGTGCTGGGGTGCTCTTGGGAGCCTTGAACTAGGTTTCTGGTACTGCACTGATATCGATGTTCTCCATGCTAAGGAGAGTTTCGAGTGTGTGCATCTTGAGGTTTAGACTTTTGGTGTTGAGTAGCATTACTCTTAGTTTCTTATCCCTTGTGATACCTGTGGAGGTGGGTTTGTCTTTTGAGCCTTGCCTAAAAAAGGCACTATGGGGGTAGCATGAGCTTTTGCCAATATCCGAAAGCCCAGGGGTGACAGGTGCAAGCCGTCCCTAGCGAAGCATCGTGGCTTGTCGAGCATGTCATCTCAGGCTGACAGGCATTGGATCCCCTTTGAATGACACCAGTACTTAAGCCAATTGTTGAAATTGATCATCTTGTCTTCATATTGTGGCATCATTCTTGGTGAGGGTAAGATGCTACTCAAGGTCAGGGTCATACCGGCCTGGGCGACATGCTCAGAGAGTTCCTCTGTCTCTTTTCATGTAGTCCAGGGAGGTACGTCTCAGGTCATTCACACCAGCATGGACAATGGCTGAGTCATATTTGTACTTGCCTTGGAGTGACCTGAGTGCTTCTGTTATGTGGCAGATCCTACCGCCCGACAGGCAGCTCACTGTGACCTTCTCCTTGTTCAGCCTGGTGAGCGGGATGTCAGTGTGCCTGACGATAGAGTCACCTATTACAAGTGTATCAGGTGTATTGTTTAGCCTTAATGGCTGTGACTGTTCGGCACACTGGCTTTGTGAGTTATGTGTTGCATGTGTTTTGTTTTGGGGTAGTGGTTGCTGGGGTGTCTGCTTTGGAGGTCTCTGCTGCTTAGGCAGATTTTTATTTAGAGCCTCCGAGTATGTTTTTGTGTGTTTATGTGTTTGGTTTGCTGTCGTGGTAGGTCTATGTGAGACTGGAATTGTAGTGAGTGTGGTTTCCTTCTCCTCCTGACTGGTTACACCAGTAGTGAGTTGAGAGAGCTTAGCCTCCAGTTTGGCTATATGGTTGCATCTCTCACATGTGTTGGAATTTGTTGGGAGGAGGAGAGGGTTGTCTGTGCACATGAGTCAGTTGTAACATTGCCTCAAGATTCCCAGATTCACCAGCTGGACCGGAGAGGAGATTGACAACTGACCTTTGGACATACTAGAATAGTATTGGGAATTCCTTTATAATTGAAAAAAAGGGCTAATGGGGAACAAGGTACTCAAAGGGAGTTTGTGAGGGTGTAGTGCTTTTCATTTTTTAGTGCTGACTTAGTGAGCAAGTGCCAGGTAACTTAAATGCAATGTGTTACAGGTAACTTAAATGCAAAAACGACAAACAGTCACTTTCTTTCAAGTGAAACAAGGAAATAAGTACAGTAAGCAATGTAGATATCACTAGGGATCCACAGAAGCACTGAAAAGCCGCGTTTTAGGTGAAATTAGCGTTTCAGGGAAATAACAAGCAAACAAACAACAAGCATACAAACAAAGCTAGATTCAGCAGGCCTGGATCTAGTCTATGCTACAGCAAACAAGGTGTACCAATTTCAGTAAGAAACAGTTCAAATATGCAGGCACTATAAGCCTTTAACCAGAAATTCCCAGCTCAGAAGGGCAGAGTCCAGCCTCTCCTCCTACAAGAGTGCAGACCATGAACCTTCTTAAAGTAAAATAACTGGCCTGAAGCCCAAGTGCTTAAACCAGAACTAATACACTTTTAGAATAACAGACACTGAGCCCTCAATCAGCAGTTCCCAACTTAGAAGGATGTAAGCTACCTGTCCTGCCACCACAGTGCAGGCCACAAACCTTCCTAATGTAAAACAACTGGTCCGAAGCCCAAGTGCTTAATCCAAAAGACTTAGAATGATAGCTACATAAAATGTTATATGTAAAAATTATATAAAAAAACTATATAAAAACTAGCAGGGTGGCTTAAATGACTGCAGAAGGCTCTATAAATGATAAACAATGATATATAATTTATTTATATTTTGTAATTTGGATCTGAGGAAGTCCCAGTTGTAGGGATGAAAAACGCAGTGATAAAGTTAAGCATTTAATTTTTTGTTGTTTTTATTGTTATTAAAGTTGGATGTTTTTCAGTCAAAGCTTGCCATGTTGGTGTTTTTTCTCCATCCTTACACTGCTTTTATACTTTTATAGAAATCTAAGGATGGCAACCTCTGTGATGATGAAAGGTGAGCTTTTAGTATCTCCTTATGTCAGTTTTATTACTTCTTCCTTCCTTCCTGTTATATCTAGCATCATTTCCGTTTTAAGGGAACTGACATCCAGTGAGCGACACAAGTGTTCACAAAGAACCAGAAAACATCATACTTTGAGTGCTCTGAAGGAATCTTAGAGTGCAACTGAAATTCCAGACATACTGATACATTGGTGCTTTTTCTAAGTAATCCTTTCATCCCTGACTTGGATTCTTGTGGATACCTTAAGTGGATATTACTGATGGAAGAACACTCTGAGTTGTACATTCATTCAGGGCAGGCTCCTAAGCATATAACTAAGAAGATGAGAACCATAGGAGTTTTAAAGATTGTTTTGATGGTTTTGACACAAATTCATATTATTTATGAAGATACTGAAAATTATCATGCAGTATAAACACAACTTAGTGTATTATAACCTTTTCAAAGATATCTTCATATCTTTGATAATAGCTGAAGCCGTGTTCTGATTCTCTTAAGTTTAAGCAGTGGTAACAGAAATGCATGGCTGATACTTGCTGCAAATGTGAAACTGATAGCAAGCAACATCTAATTTCTCAGCTGTGGGAGTTAATCCCCGGGATTCATGAAGCTCGCGCAAGGCCGGTGTTAGGCTTGCGCCGACCGTGCGGCATGTAGATGGTGCAGTAGCACCAAATGCATATTAATGAAGGTGCGCTGTCGCCACAGCCATGTGCATAGGAAATGAACGCGAGTGCATAGGGCGTGTTGAAGTGCTGCACGGAGGCCTGGAAATGTCAGCTGTCGATGTGCAACCTAAAATGCTTGCATATAACAATTTGCCTGCAATAGTAATCACATTTGTCAGTGTCTGTGGATACTGAAACGTATGCAAAGCATGCAAGACAGTCCCTGCGAACACAAAATTAAGAAGCAAACACAAATGCATGGTAGAGAATAACGAGTCCCCATCCCTCGAACAAATGACATTGAAAACCGTGTGCCCGTATTCCAACGCAGTGTAGATAGTTATACCAAGTGGAAGTGAAACGCATCATTAGCGCGCCGCCAATAGCTATGTCCAGGCCAATGGTCAGGGTCACCAGTTGTCCCACATTGTGAGGGAGAGTACACAGCTGGGCAGATGTGTCCATAACAAAACCATGATGAATGAAAATATGTAGCAACCGTATGACAGAATTATATCCCAAAACGCATGTAATAGTCACATACAATAGGTATGTCCATATGTAACATACCACATGTGACAAGAAATAGAACAAGTAAGAAAACGAAACAGAAGGAGCATATAAACTGCTGCAACAATAAGCTAACATGTAGGCAGAAAGGAAAAGTATTATCCGTAGTGTTGAGCATGGGTATGTGTTGTCCAGTACAATCGGATATGTGTCCGGAATATATCCCATCCTGGACATATGAAAAGGTGGCACCCTACCAATGATCATAGCAGTCGGCCAAAATCCACACATATGCGGTCCAAGCTGTACTTGTCAGGATGTGTCACAGGTGAACGGGTATTACCCGGGTGTACCAACCATGTCATGAAAGTTAAGTATGGGCGTGTACCTATGTGCGTGATGTACAGCATGTGTAAGGTGAAACATGCCAGGGTAGTCCACACAACCATACAGGTACCTGACAGATGTGATGTATGCAATGTGTTACCTTGACTGAGTCATGGGCCATCAACCAAAGCAGTGATGGAGGGAGTGTCAGGAATATGCGTGTGAGGGGGATGGGTAATGGTATAATCCTCAAAGGTGAGACTGTGTTGTATGCAGAATAGGTGAACTGGAGGTGGACAAGGGAGCAGCGGGTGAATCAGAAAAAACACAAAGAACAAGTATACACATCTGCAATACAACCTGACAAGCCATACTGTAGAACACAACCACACAAACATATGAATATTAAAATGTGCGATACAAATGTACAGAAACGTCACCGGCACATACCCACAGAATGGTCCTGATGGAACCGGCCCATTCAAATGCAACACACCTGGATGCATAATTGAATACGCATCATCCCCTCCACAGCACACAACCAGCCCCCATTCCTGAACGTCCACCAAATCCAGCCATACTTGGCCTACTAGCTTGGCGCAACCACATCTACACATAGTGACCACTACTCATATGTAGTAGGCAGTGTCACCCTAGGCAGTGTCAGGATTGCAAACTATGTATCCCTTGCATGTAAAACCCTCAACACATTTTCGTAAAGCCAAAAGAATGGTTGGTATTGGTCTTGTTAAATTTTTGGATATCTCTCATGGGATAAGTAACTTGTGTAAACATCAGAATGTGTATCAAGACACGATATCCAGTCCTGTAGACATCTGGACACAAGTTGAATGTACAGTAGTGGTGCACGAGACTGTCCAGCACTAGACGGTCATGCAGAACCTACTACCCAGGATCAAACACCTGCCCGTGACACACGTGTCCCCACATGAATAATCAAGAGAATACATTGTACACATTCACATAGTGGCACTTGGAAATAGGGTGATGATGGCACTGACGTAAACAGGATACCTCCTGATCCACTGTGTGAGGGACAGTCACTGTTTGGGTAGGTGTGTCCTGACCAACAATGATATAATGTCAAATGTCCTGTGATTGTAAGAAATAACTATGTACCATACTGCATGTAACATTTGCCTAAAGCAGTCATGTCAGGATAGAAAATACATAATTCTTACAAGAAACAGACTAACAACTAAAGTGCCAAAGGTATACGCTCTCAGCTAGGAAAATAATGAATGTTCTAAACCCGCACTGACCATGGGTATGTGTTGGCCTAAACAATCTGGTGTCCCCAAAATATATCCCATCCTGTACATATGACAATGTGGCAACCCTACCGTTGGTTAGAGCATTCGCACAACAACTGGCCAGCCTCTTAATCACTCACAAAGTCAGTGACCTTTGGAGGAAAGGTGTTGAATGAAAATGACTAATGACAACAATTAAGAGTAATAGACACATTTAACTGCATAAAATAAGTAGTAATACGAATCTGTCAACACGTTCCAAGTTAATAGTACTAATATTGTAGAAGTGTCTGTGATTGTCCTTGATGTGTCATAGCCTTATCCGTGTCACTGTAGAAATTAGTCCCCGAGTATCACAGAGGTCCGTACACATATGTACATCAACCGTCACATTTGTTGACAGGACTATTGCATACCTGTAGTGAATTTATAACTGATGTCCAGAATAATATTTATCATATATATGAATGAATGAAATAGTCAAATGTGAAGGGAAACACCAGTGGAAACCCCCCCTGTATTATGTATGGAATCACTCCCCACCCTATAGTATGTAGTGCCGACCTAATAATGTGGTCAGAGGTGCCCAAACACCTGCGTCTGTAAACACAGGTAGAATGTTAAAATCAGGACTAACTCTGTCCATGAGCTACGTCTGACATTTGAACAGGTATAGGGAAGTTCTAGTCACCAGTCGGACAAGCATAAACCCGGACTAGCACATGAACACCCTGACAATCAAACACAAGTATGTGCCAGGACTATACGCGTAGGAGTTCGGAATATCCTTAGAGTGAGTAGACATGCAGCACGGGTCCAGAGCAGTAGGAAATAGGGAATGTTGGAAGTGTAGTACTTCGGTTTTCCCAGCAGGAGAATGGATGCCTGCTGTGTAAGTGAAGCGGTAAGGCGTATGTTATAGTAGCTATGAACCATGGGTATACATATAAATGAGGCAGAACAACAATAGTGTAGTGGTTAGAGCATCCGCCTAACGTAAAGGCATTCCCGGTTCAAGTACGACTATAGCACATATTAATTTATTGTGTAATGAATGCCTCTGTGCTGTAAAGCCAACATTTAAACATGTACAGGTGAACGCGTTGTCTCGCATGGGGCCGTAAACCAGATTCCATCAATCAAAGTGATACTGTCATAAGGAATAAGGCACATGTAATCACAAAGAAGTGGCAGTAAACATATGTAACTTACAATAAGTAGATGCAAGTGCACCTGCGCGGGTGTAAGCAGCTTGTAGCATAGCAAATGTATGTTGTCTTGTACAGCTGTAACTTATATATATATATATATATATATATATATATATATATATATATATATGTAGATATACAGATGTGTATATAGATAAATATCCTCAGACATAAAAGAAATATGCAATTATATATCTATCTATATATATATACATATATATATATATATATATATATATATATATATATATATAAATATATATATGAAAGAATGAACGCCGAAAGACGAAAGCAAACATAAGGGTTGTGAAGGGAATCTAGAGCAAGTAAGGCATTATAAAGTGCTCGCAGCGTATGTCAGATAAAGCTGCACAAGAGTGAGTAGAGCACCACTATGCACACCAGAGGCAGGGTTATACCAGTAGCCATAACATCGTTGATGTGCTACATCAACATTATACACAGATGGAATGTAGTTCATGTTGTGACGACCTACACTTGTAACCTGCAAATCGTTCTTAATCCATAACACCAGGAAAGGCACGTATGTGCAAATATGAATGGAGGGAGACCCTGTGAATACAAGAGGCGGTACCAAATGTGTGTAGGGCCCCAATGCTCATGAGAGGGCAATGTGTAAAGGTGTGTCATGGCTGCGATATCAGGTGGATAATGGCTGTTATGCGTAGAAACTCAGTACGGGTGTGCTGGAGAAACTATGGATATGCGATTATGGACACAGGAGTGCTAGGGTATGTTGTGCCGGTTGCAATGGAGCGGCCCGTGGAGGTCAGCTAGTACACAGGTGCGATTCCCAGATAGAGCATCGTCTGTGTGGAGACATGCGTGAATGGGCGTACCATCGTCGGAGGTTGTGCGTCAGGGCTGGCAGCCCGGAACGTAAAACTTATCTGCCATCCATGAACGGAACAGAGTTTTGCTGTGACAACCCCAAACCGGGAAAAGCAAAAAGGCACAACTACATGCAGACATCAATATGTTGATGTACACTCTCTGTAACACAAGCACTCATTCTATTAACATTAATAATATGAATGTGCACAGAAACAAACACAGTAGCAGGAATAATAGGCTGCGCATACGAGTAATAGGTTGAATGACACTGTATCGCATCACACTTATCAGCAGTACCCCAGACATGAAAAACTTGCGACATCTGTCCGCTGTATAATGTGCAGTATACTGATCACAAGTTCGCCGGAGTGAAGTGTCGGTGTCATAATGACTAAGGTAATAGTATGCTGTTGAAGCAGAGATAAAACCCAATACGCATGTGTAAGTGTCTGTGTCCGGGAAATGTATTGGTTAACGGACACACAGATGTATATACAGATAAAAATATATATACATATAGATATGTATATTGATATACATATATATATATATATATATATATATATACAGATATATATATATATATATATATATATATATATATATATATATATACAGATATATATATACACACACAAAGATATATACACATACAACAGGTACTGATATATACACATACACACAAAACAAATATATATGTCATTGTAGATATACACATGTACATAACTAGGTTACTTTACAGCAATTAGGCATAACATATGTTCAGACCAGGCATATGTTACTGGGAGGTCCAATAAATAAACGTTTTACCTCCCACACCACCCAGCTAGGCCGGTCAGACATACAGACACGCAACAAAGGTAAATACACCGCTGCATTCCAAACCACCAGCAGGAAAGTGCCAGTGGGAGAGATCTGCAAGGTGTACACTTTAAACATTGATAATGGGGTCCCTTGCGGGACACCAAAAATTCACTATACAGGCAACCTGTAGTGATTGACACAAGCAGGATGTAGCTGTACACGGAACAGTAGGTTGTGCAAGTGTAATAACACATGGGTTGACAAAACGTACGATATGTGTCCCGAGACGGGGAGACTGGGCAATGTGTAGGGGTGTGCTCATACCCCAGCTGCGCTCACAGTAAGTAGTTCTCATGAGTGCTGTAGAGGGGTGACAGGTAGGTGAATGATGGGTATGCAATAATGGGCTTAAGTGTGCAGGTGCTGGTTGGCAGAGATGTAGTAGGCCCGCCCAGTGGAAGTCATTAATATTACTATGTGGGCATAGTAGACACCTATACCCCCCATACCTGAAGAGCACATCTACCGGATAGTCTGTAAACCATCGGGGGAATACATAGGGATCATATCAGTGCCGTGTACTCGATTAGCATGGACGTCCATAGTTATGAATCAGAATGTAACAAAGTCCAACTAAACACTTCCAGAACTAGTGATATTAGGTGGACAGGTGGCGGAATACAGGTAATGACAGATGGCAACATGTATGAGTCATAAACAGCATGTACCTCGACAAACGTGAATGAATACATATGCTCTGCGACTGTCAATGTGTCTGGTTAATAGAACCAATCATCTAAATGTGTCCCACAGGGTGTTATGCAGTATTCCTGATACAGTGATCATTCTCCCCCATTGGTATGTGAGGTCTGCTAGTGATGGAAAGTGCATAATTTGCTGACCACCTTAGGTAGATAGCATAATAGATGAGGTTTACCACCTGTACCCCTTTGAGGAACACACCCATCTGGGCAGTTGTGTCCTGCAAAATGAAAGTTATGGCACATGGCCTGTGAGTTCGGGAAAGGAGGCCATATATTGTGTGTAGTGGTGTCAGAAATTAATATGTTGTATCAGAAACTGCTACATGTAATAGGAAACAGTATTAGCAATTATAATGCTACAAGAATAACCTTAACATATGCAAATGTTTGAGGTAGTCAGTTTACTACTGGCTGTGGGTATGTGTTGCCTTGACACATGTGATAGCTCTACATATAGGACCTATAGGGCTGCCACCATTCTGAATGGCCAAAGTGGGACCTGCTCTGTAGAAATGTCAGACGTACCAGGGCAGAACATACCTACAGCCATGCATAGTACAGAAATATATATCAGCACAAATCAAAGCGTAGTTTAGCAGCAGTCAAGTTGCTTATGCTACTTCATATAACATATTGACGTGTCAGGTATACAAGACCTGTAACAAGCAACTATTACAGACACGTAGAATATGAGAATGTCCCCTAATCAGGACAGTTGCGATGGCTAGAGTATTGTCACATGACATATGCCTAATGAGGGACTGTCCCATGCAAAGTGGGAAAGGTGTTACTCCTACAGTCTTCCGTCGTGAAATCTGAAGGGTGGAAAACATACAGTAGGTATGCGGTAGCATGACCCAGTGGACAGCCATGTTAACAAAATAACATTCACAGGTCAGCATTGCAGAGTATCGGTTTCCATGTATCAGGCAGATGGGAGCAGATCGTATGAGGAACATGCATATAATATGATTATGTCACTGGACAGGCCACAGAGTCCATACAGTTGAACGCCTGCCATCGCCAAATGGTTAGACATACCCGATACTGTAGTCATGTAGTCCGATGTAATACGCATCACAAGGGATCACACACACCCAGCGTGAGTGACAAATGTAAGCACAAATGTCGGCGAGCGAGCGGCTGTAAGTGTGTTTGTCTACCAGTATGCCAGTAGTGCACTGTCAAAGAAATGTGGAGTCTGAACGGGTATAAGGTGCTGTAACCAGAGGTCAGCAGTGCTTAACACTGTGCAAACCCATGCACAACTGCTCACACCTGCTGGAATGTGCCTTACCCACTCCGTATCCAAAGGCGTTGTTCTGTCCGCAAACAAAGAACCATCCTATTCACGTGTTGGTAGCAGTACCCTGCGCGCATAGCTCATGTGAATCAACAATACACCATGTCATATGTACAGACAATAGACCACACACACACACCATACAGCACAGTCATCCAACAGTATAGCAATGTACTGGCAGATATGTCCGGGCCACTGGTGTTTGCAGGGCTGGCCGCCCTGTGTATCAGTGTGAGCATGCCCAGTATGACTGTTACGCATGTTGTTGACCGACATTACCATCATACCGTCATGTGTGTGAGCATGCCAAGTATGGTAAACTGCATTGCATGTGTCACATATCCAGATAGTCAGTACTGTGTTGCAGACCCCACCGTTCTACACAGACAGGTGTCATGCTGTGTCTGCAGGGTAGCTAATGGTCATGTGGCATTGACAGTTGCTACATTTCTGCATAGCGTGGGGGGACATCCAACTGCATCCACAGTCCTACACAGCACCGGGGGTGGCGCACATGACTCTCACATGTGTACGTTGGACGGGGGGCACAGCTGACAGTTGCACACATCTGCCACTGCTGTACTGGTATGCCAGGTACTCCATGTCAGAGTGTGGCCCTACCGAAATTGCTGTTTGGAGGGATACCAGTGTACGTCAGATCCCAGCTTTAAATACCAGCATAGTGGTGTTGGACATCCTAGCTTTTACAGCCTACATCAGACTGCCTGGCCTGCTGTAGTCTGTGTGTGTCTCTGGGGGTTGGGGTCATTCATTGGGCATATCCATAGGCCATTGTATATCATTTGTCTGTATTGGTTCACACCTGTCCAGCTGCATGGAACGTGTGTGGTCTGTATGGACATACATGATGTTCAGCCCATAATCTGCAGTGGGTTAGGACACCCTGTGTACTACTGGCTACCATTGTGACCCCGGTATGTGCTACAGATGTCATGGTGCCACTATGGACGTGTACTGTCTGCTGCCCTACCATTCGGCCACCAAAGTCTCATAGCATACCATAGCAACAGGTAAAGACACATTCTAATACAACTGCCAATTGTTAGGTCAATAGATGTACCCTGGGTGTGTTCCGGACCTGAGGACGGTGCTGGAGGGCTGCCTATGTCAGATGCACACAGCGCACCTCCTATACATGGCCGAGCACAGGTAGTGTAATGTAATGTTTGGCATCCATTGTACTCTGTGCGGGTCAGAGTGGGTGAAATCCCTGGGTACCTACTGTGTCAGTGCATATGCCTTGTGTTGCCTCTTTGCCAAGGGCAGGTCATACTGTGAACGGCCCTGTCGCCGACTGGGCCCTGCCCAGGTAGTTCCTTCGCCAAGTCACACTCTGCCTGTACAGGCCTTGGCAGTGGTGTTGGGCTGTGTGGCCCTGCCCCATGCTGTTCCTGCTGCAACTGTTACTGCAGGATCAGACTGTGTAGCATAGCAAATACTTTAACAATTTGCATGCATGTAGTTGGTGAATACTGCTGGGCACCACCGGAAGTGTCCAGATACCAGAACCATGACCTGAACATCCCAAACACATGCTCAATTATATATCTTGCCTGTGCATCAGCCTCACTATGGTGTGAGTGTTCAGGTGTGTGTGCATTGCTGATGGGTGTCATCAGCCACGGCACCAGTGGTTACCCAGCATCCCCGACTAGGAGACTGTAGGGGATGTCCATATTGGCAAAGGTGTGGTACAGCTGTATCAGACTCCATATATCGAATCATCATAGCTTCCAGGGCAGACAGCACACACATTCAATCTAATGCCCTGGCCATCGCATATGGCCTAGCTGTTGGAGGGTATGCCCCTGCAGTGAATGTAGGCCCTACTCTGCTCACCGGGTGTTACTTTGATGCGTACGTGTATGCAGGCTATAGCACCCAGTACACCAGGGTAGTCAGCCATGTGGTTGAAGAGATGCATATTGCTGGTCTACTAATCACGTGTGTTGAGGACATGTACGTGCTCACTAGCATGTGTTGACATGGCGTCTGTGAACTGGTGCAATACTCTGGATGCAGATGCCTGTGAGATCCCCATGATATCCCCAGTTGTGCTGTGGGAGGTACCTGTGGCTAGTATATCTAAGCCAACACATACCGTGGTATCCACTGTGATGGGTTTCCCTTGGCCGGTTTGATGTCAGGTGTGGCAGACACAGGTCAACAAGTCGCTGTAGGAGGTCTCTGTCCACTCCATAGTGCTCCACCATCCCCAGCTCATGTAGCCCCTGGTAAGTCACCCTGGGTCTATAAAGTCTTATGTCACCCCAGTAAGGGTTGTTCAGTAGCATACACATCCTCACTGCCCTCAGCCTCCTGCACATGTTGGTCTATGTTGCCTGCTGCAGCCCTTCTCATTTGGTTGGACTGTGTTGTGAAATGTCCCCACAGGTATACACCGGTAGTGTAGAGTGCAGAAGAAACCTGTGTGTATGCTGCTTGCTCACATCACCGTACTATTCAGGTGCGGGCTGGTCATGTAATCTGCTGATTGTGCTGATCATCCCCTGTTTGTGCAGCCTGTTCACCCTGACTACCCCACTACTGCTTTTGTCCCGCCCAATGTCACCAGGCAGGTATAGACACACCCCTAGCTTCATCGTGCTAAGGCAGGAGCACTCCTGAGGCACGGGTGTGTAATATACGTACAGTATGCCTGACCCCCCTCCCATGCTGTCAACTATATTCGAGCCCTGCACCCGGCTATCTACACACATACACTCCAGGGATCAGTATCACACCCTGGGGATAAATGGGATACACTATTTTCAACCTCATCTGCATAGTATGGTCTTCTAATGAATAGTTATATGACCCATACCGAACCTCCAAATTAATAACCACTGCTTAGTGTCGCTCAGATCCGTACACAACTGGTAACAGGTGCCTTACTATCACCGTATTCAATGTCCCATGGTCTTCCCAGCAACAAAATAACTGGTGTCTACACGACTACAACCCGGGACCCTGCACACAACAGACGATGTGCATTACCAGTACGCCATGGCAGATATACATACATCCAAGGTTATCATATACAGATCATCCGGCACAAACATTCAATAGTGCTGATGTCCCCAGACATATATATTTATATCTATGTCTATCTCTCTATATCTACATATATCATATATATTATATGTATATATATATATATATATATATATATATATATATATATACATATATATATATATATATATATATATATATATATATATATATATATACATACACACACATATACATATACACACATATGTAGATATTGCATTTATATCACAACAGCGGACCACATGACAACAAAGCATTAGACAGGAATGAAAAGAAACTACATGTGCCACCTGCATCATGTTTTGTTGTTACTATCAAGGCATATGTGTTTTGTTGTGTCACACGGGGTCAGACTGTATTAAGGGTAAGAGTAGGGCTGCTGACATTTACTCACCAGACCTATTGGCGAATGTATGTGTTGACAACCCAGTGTCTTGGCAGAATATGTGGGCTGTGGACACTATATAGGTCAGCAACAAAACACACTGAACACATCCTGCAGCTAGCCACCCACAGATACCAACACACAGGGTATAACTGCCAAACACAAACACCTGCTATGCCTTGGAATCGAGCACCTACCTGTCTATTTTACCACACTACAGCATTACACAGTAACAGAATGCGCTATCAAGTTTCAGCATCACAGCACTCCCAGAGGCATACTTCTGGGTGGGTGACATCATCAGCAAAGGCAAAGACACCAATAGGGAGTGTACAGAGAGTGAGCTATCTAAAAACATTATTCTGTCCCCAGGCAACTGGAAACACACACACACACACACACACACACACACACACACACACACACACACACATGGCAAGGCTGGGAGTTGAATATACACCTAACTACCTTATCGCACTACAGCATTACACAGTTACAGAATGCGCTACCGAGATTACTGGAACACAGCACTCCCAGAGGCATACTTCTAGGTGGATGACATCATCAGCAAAGGCAAAGATGCTGATAGGGAATGTATGGAGTGAGCAGTCTAAAAGCATTACTCTGTCCCCAGGCAGCTGGAAACACACACACACACACACACACACACACACACACACACACACACACATACTTGGCAGGGCTTGGAGTCGAACATACACCTAACTACCTTATCACACTACAGCATTACACAGTTACAGAACGCGCTACCGAGATTACTGGAGCACAGCACTCCCAGAGGCATACTTCTAGGTGGATGACATCATCAGCAAAGGCAAAGATGCCGTTAGGGAATGTATGGAGAGTGAGCAGTCTAAAAGCATTAGTCTGTCCCCAGGCAGCTGGAAACACACAGACACACACACACACACTTGGCAGGGCTGGGAGTCGAACATACACCTAACTACCTTATCACACTACAGCATTACGCAGTTACAGAACACGCTACCGAGATTACTGGAACACAGCACTTCCAGAGAAATACTTCTAGATGGATGACATCATCAGCAAAGGTAAAGACGCCGATAGGGAATGTATGGAGAGTGAGCAGTCTAAAAGCATATTACTTTCCCAAGGAAGACGGAGACAAACACATGGCAGTGGTGTGAGCGGGACAACTGCCTATCTACGGAGCACTATTACAACACTACATAGATATGAGAAGCGCCACAGACAGTACACATTTCAAGACAGTCAACCAGTGTGTTCAATGTAGGAATCCATCCTGATGTGGGGTATGGACATCTGTTGCCTGGATGACCACTATCGCTATACAGGATTTCAATGGTCATGCCCATACACAGAGGCACATAACTGACACAAGGTGTCACTGGGCATGCTCACACACTTAGTAGCACACGTCCGTTTGGAATGTACTGTGTGTCCATCTACACAACGGCGTACTGGGCATGCTCACACACTTAGTAGTAGCGAAGGGCTGTCTTGTATGCACATGGATTCTAAACATGGAAGGGCACAGTGTGCCGATAGTGAACACTGTTAGCACGAACGCTGCACTACATATATCTGACACCGGTCATCAGTGCTAGATGTGTAGCAATCGTAATCACAGCTGACAATCCAGATCCAACAATGGGGAATATGGACATCTCTGCAGTGAGGAACACCTGGCATATGGCACAGTTGTGCACAATAGCACTACCACCGTATACCACAGATACAGACATGTGGGCCATAAGACCATGACGGACCACTCCAGGTGTTAGTGTCCCCATGTACATGAAGGCCACTCACATGTACTGACCAGTACACACTCAAGAGCCATCACAGATGTCTCAGGTGCAGATCACAGTGGTAAATGCCGCATTCTACTATGTAGCCTTCGGACATCACCATGTCCTTGGACCAGCAACACCTATCCATACATTACTACAACACCAGGTTACTCATGACCAGTGGACTGTACATAGGTCTACAGCAACTGTGCAGACTACACATGTACTGACAGGGTTCCTTCATGTGTTACGCAATGCAATGATACCGCTGTTCATAACCAGGTCGGCTCTACACATAACAGGGGCCCTGGGTCTTATACAACTGTAATAGATGACTGTTGCTGTACACCAAAAAACACTCATGTTTGGATATGACATACATGTAATTGCCGTGGATATGTACATGGCCCACACACACACACACACACACAACACATATGTACATAGCATAGCTTTTGCTGTCCTCCATGCAGACAAGTGGCTACAGCAATCACACGCATGTACATGGAAGGTAGGTCCATGGCTGTTGAATGCTAACAGTACATAAGGTAGCAATGTTGACTGAGGTAACATTCTCTCTGTACTAGTTACCCATGACAACCATCATATCATACAACAGTCCATGTGTCATGTATGTCATCACATATGTCCACCAACTGCAATGCATACAAACATGGCTACAACCAGGAATGTAGGACCGACACACATGTACATGTAGTGGTGTGCATTCAGCTACCATGCATGTGCAGTAACTGATGTATGCAGTTCATCTGTGTCTAACTACAACATGCAGTTGCAATGCAGCCCCATCACTGACACCTGTATATGGTGAAATACTGACAGTATGGTAGGATGTACATCAGGTATGGATGGATGTGTGTATATAAAGTGGTGGTCCACCTTTGCAGATGGATGTTTGCTGAAGACAGCTCACAGGTGTGTAACAAGCCATCCTACCATGACATGTGCAAACAGTACGCTATGTTACTGTTACTTGAAGGTGAAGACATACAACCTACACAGTGGTCAGGGTGTTACTGACTGTAAATCACTTGACACCTGTAACACTTACGTCCTCCTATGTGCATATAGCAGCACAATTGTCGAAGGTAGCGTCGGTACACATAATGCGGCCAATACTGCTGCATGTCTGTCAGACGTGTCATCATATAGCAGGTGTATGATTCACAGTACTCCCATGTGTGTTTGCTTGTGTGACCATATATGCCACATATGGTGGGGAATACATCTCAATTGTTACACATCCCTGTACACTGTTGTAGAGATCTGTACATACTGCAGTGTAGAAAGCAAGACATAGGCAAGGGTGGTGTGTGTATCACACACATGTCAGCTATCTGTATGTGAATGACATTTGTGGACTCCACAGTGTGTGTGTGTGTGTGTGTGTGTGTGTGTGTGTGTGTGTGTGTGTGTATGTATGTATGGCTGTCTGGTGCAATGAGTGAGAGTGTATGCTACCATACAGAACAGACAGGATCCCTAACCTCCCATGGTGATGCAATCTACTACCCTGTTGATGCCGTCGGTCTCAGCCTTACTGGCTACTTGTACATGTTCATTCTCTGTGTCACATCATGTGGGTGCACAGTACTGTGAAGGTGATTACCACATAGGCAGGGGTCCTCACTTCAACACTATCGAGTGTGCGTTATAGTGTCATTGACCCCATGAGTGTGGGCATGTTACTGTGTGTTTCTGTGTTTGTCTGTGCGTGTTCTCATCCTGTAATGTGACAGTGTATTACTGCTACACTGTGAGGCCTCATTCTATTAACTGGATCAACTGGCCTCTACCCTTGACATCAGCCAGATTGCTGTGTAACCCCCCCGCACCATGTCACTGTACCTGTGATGTGACCTGGTATGGATGTCACCAGGGCCGGCCTTAGCTGAACTGGTGCCCTAGGCGAAGTAGTACTCCGGCGCCCCTTAAGCCCCACCCATACCGTGCTCATGAAACACCCCTATAAGCCACACCCATAGATCGGTCACTCCCCAGGAAAGTCACTGCAGCCATTTCCTTCATTTAAATGCATATGAAGAAAAGATACCTTGTGATGCAGTTAAACTGAAAGTGAAGGACAGTGGAATTTTCCTTTAATAAACCTGCTTTATCAGTTGCCCCTTCACATATATTTTAGTATAAAAGTCACATCCTCAGAAAATTGAAGCTCATATGCCTTATTTGAAGAGATGCTTAAGTTAATCTAAACATTTTAATTTACTTTGGGGTAGGCGTGAGTGAACTTTACAGCTCAGTGAAAGTAGAATAGCAACCTCCCTCCTCCATATGTACAGTAGCTTAAACTTGAATAGCACAAACACAGATATTTGCTAAACAATACAGTCTCACAATGAAAACAGACTTAGCATGAGCAATAAACTTCTTTGCCATTGAAGCGGCATGAAAATCCACATTCATAAAAATGCATCTGGCCAGTGGAGGCTTAAGTTTACCTTTGGGCTATTTTCAAAGCGCCTCCTTGCACACATTTTTAGGGCCATGCATACATGTTTGTGTGTTTTGATTCACCTTTCTGATTGTATTAAATTACATTCCTTGTATAATAAAGCACCACTTGTTAGTGTGTTTTTTTAAATTTGTAGTTTTGAACATTTTTCCAGTAAGCAATAAAACAAAATGCATGACCCAGTAATGACAAACTTGCCCATTTCAAAACATTTTAACTATGAAGATGGGAGTGTGGCCTCATGGTTATGGTGTTTGCCTTACAAACGCAAGGTGCAGGGTTTGAGTCTTACAAGAGATAATTGGCTAGGCTTAAAATGGCTCACAAGGACAGTTAGCTTAGTACTAATCTATGAACCTATAAAAGGCCACTCAAAGTTCTGTCATTAAAATCCACAAGTCAATAAGCACAATCTCTGCAGAAGTAAAGTTCATCCGAATAATTCTACATTAAAGAGATTTTTTTAATAATGAGCAGTCTGTTACTGGCAAACAATTTTACATGTCAGTGTTTCATCTACCAATTCACTGTCTGCCACCCTTGAAGAATTACTTTACTACATTACACAAAAAAAAATGGTAAGCTGGTAAAATTGCAATAGGGAATAACTGAGAAACTGACAAGAAGTTCATAGTTACTAGGCATCTTATAAAAAGAGGACACACTCAGGAATGCAAAACCCCTACCCCCCCTTAAAATGCACCAATAAAAGGCCACTCAAAGTTCTGTCATTAAAATCCACAAGTCAATAAGCACAATCTCTGCAGAAGTAAAGTTCATCCGAATAATTCTACATTAAAGAGATTTTTTTAATAATGAACAGTCTGTTACTGGCAAACAATTTTACATTTCAGTGTTTCATCTACCAATTCACTGTCTGCCACCCTTGAAGAATTACTTTACTACATTACACAAAAAAAAATGGTAAGCTGGTAAAATTGCAATAGGGAATAACTGAGAAACTGACAAGAAGTTCATAGTTACTAGGCATCTTATAAAAAGAGGACACACTCAGGAATGCAAAACCCCTATCCCCCCTTAAAATGCACCAAATAATCAGCAAGCAGAGCATTACATACATGCCTCCATACCTTTCAATCTCTTAGTACAAGAAAGCTGGAAAAAGCCTGAAAGAGTGGGGGGTGGCAAAAGAGGGACAGATTATAAATATTGCTCTTATAATTCTAGAAAGTTGCTAAAATAACACCATTTTCTTAGCAGGCATTTTCTGAAGGGCATGAAGACAAACTCAAATGTATGACATTTAGTTAATTCAATCCTGAATGATTTGCCAGAAAACCACAAATTGTATTTATTTTTTTTTATTTTTTATTTTACATTTGTTGACCGGGCTAGTCCAGCTGGACACATATCCATTTTCAGCAGAGGCCCGGGGAGAAAAGCTCCTCGATAGTACAAAACAGTGTATGATATTAATCAAATAAAAAACAGTAAATAAATTCACAGTTTAAGGAACAGAGGTACTATATACAATTTAGCTATTTATGCAGAAAAGAACATATAGAAATAAATAGTTGGGTAAGAAATAAGTAAATAAGTACAGTACAAGAACATGCTAGAAAGAGGTGTGTTAACATAAGATACTAGAGTGACAGAGAGATATTAAGATATAAGAGATAGTCCAAATTAGTTGAAAGACAGGTTCAGCTTCTGGATTCCAGTATGCAGGTAGATTATGCAGACATTAAGATTAGAAATTTTGTGAGAAGACAAGAGTTGTTAGTCTGGGTTAAGACAGGTGCATAGCCAATGTGTTTTAAGGTAGGATTTAAGCCTGATTTTGAATTGTGTAAGTGATGGTAGTGAGGTTAGGTCGCTGGGAAGAGTTCCAGGTTTTACCAACGGTGTTAGAAAATAGAGAGTCCCCTGCCTTGTTGTTGGCTATGTGTGTTAGTACTAGCATTTTAGTAGCTGAGCGCAGGGTATTAAGGTTACTGTAGGGAGTGATAAGGTTGGTAAGAATTGGTGTGTTACTAGGCTGGTACAGGATTTTATAGGCAATTGTTAATTGATTAAGTAGAAGTAGGTTGGGTAACTCTAGCCATCCAAGATTTTTATAATTAATACAGTGGTGGGTCCTAAATATAGAGCCAGTTGCAAATCTTGCAATATTGTTGTATGAGACTACTAGTTTGTTCATATTGGTTTTTGAGAGGTTAGTGTAAATAGGGGAGGCATAGAGGAGGGTAGAGATTAAGTGGGTCTGGGCAATAGTAGATCTAGCTAGTGGGGTAAGAAAGGATTTGATTCTATATAGTGAGCCTAGTTTTTTGTTAACTGTTTTTATGGTATTGTTTATGTGGGCCTCAAAGTTAAGGTTATTGTCAATTAGTACTCCTAGGAGTTTTGTGTTAGAGTCAGGGGATATAATAGTTCCATTATTAGAAGTGACAGTGAAGTTGAGAGGTGTGTGTCTATGGGTGGGAGTAAAAAGTAGAAGTTTGGTTTTTTTAGGATTTAGGATAAGACATTGATGTTGTAGCCAGTCCTCAACTGTGTTAAACACTTTTTGGGTAAGAGATTGAAGGTCTACTGGATTTGGGGCTGTGCAGATTAATGTGGAGTCATCAGCATATTGTATTAAGGAGGCCTGAGGAATAACAGTGTACAGGTCATTGATAAAGACAGAGAACAGAAGTGGTCCAAGTATAGAACCTTGGGGGACACCTAGGTTCTATACTTGGACCACTTCTGTTCTCTGTCTTTATCAATGACCTCAACCTGTACCTCCAAAAAGTGTTTAACACAGTTGAGGACTGGCTACAACATCAATGTCTTATCCTAAATCCTAAAAAAACCAAACTTCTACTTTTTAATGAAGAATAGGTCAAAAATATGAGGTAAAAATCTGGACAGTTGAGAGGTATGCTCATTATCATATGGGCATTTGGTAAAATTATCATAGAGCTCCCAGGAAGCAATGTTGTGAATGGGACCCAACAAAAATATAATCAGAGTAGAAGTCTTTGTGGGATATGTGCCTTCTCCAAAAATATTGTAGAATCTTTTGCAGAGTGACCATACCCTAAATATATGTAAGGCATCTGACCCTAACCCACAACTAAAATAGGACAAGTACCACAATAAGGAAAGGAAAAAAAAAAACAATTTTCAAAATGGGGCACTTACTTGCCAACCCTAGGAAAACAAGTCAAACTGCTGGACTGATGATGCTTTACATGCAAGACACAAACTACACTGCGGCAAAACATGGTTGGATGTTTGGATGGATGGATGGATGCTACTTAATGCTAAGTCTAAATCTCAAAATGCACTCACTCGAGGCACTCCTTAAAATGGAGAACATCGATATCTGTGCAGTGACTTGAGAACTGGTTCAAGGCTCCAGAGAGCACCCTGCACTACCAGGTTATAACTCATACCACACTTTTCAGCCATGTAACCTGGACCGGAACACCAAAGGCGGAGGTGTGTCCATATTCATTAAGGATATCCACACCTCCAGGCTAGATGCTCAGTATAATGCATCCGAGGTTATCCAAGTGCAACTAACTCTGGGCAAAACTGCAATCCAAATTGTAGCTTGCTACAGATCCCCCACCATGCCCCAGGATTCACACTCCTCTTTTCTTGATGTACCGGAAGATATTAGGGTTCAACCAAACACCCTAATAATGGGCAATTTCAACTACCCACCATTAACTGGGAAAACTACGTATACCAACTACTTTACACAACGCTTTCCGAATTCATAAACTCTAATCCCCTGGATCAACTTATCCACACCCTCACCAGGGGCAACAATATCCTAGACATAGTCATTACCAACATGAGTGACCGGTGTTCCACAAATGAAGTCAACTCCTCGTTGGTCCGATCCGAGCATAAGCTAATCACCCTTGATATCCACATCCTGCCCCAATTAAGAAAAGCATGGTAAAACATTTCTCCAAAGCCAACTTCATACTTAAGACAGAAGTGGTGAACTCCATGACACCCATGCAGATGGACAATACAGTTATGACTGCTGAATCCTACACAAATGCACCCTATAAGCACTCACATGAGTGCATGGATCATGCTATCCCAAACAGAACCAAGACGCTATCCTCCAAAAACAGGAAGCCAATCTGGTGGCCCCCTGCCATAAACAAACTGTACAACAGAAGGAAGAAATTATTGCAAAAGAGAGTAAAATCCCATGAGTGGAGGAGCTCCCTGGTCAACCTCAGTAAGAAGCTGAGATCCCGTATAAGATCCTCCAAAGCAAGCTATGAAAACAAAATTGCCACTGATTCTAAGGACAACCACAAAGCATTCTATAACTATGTCAAGAATCTCAATGGCAACACCCAGATTTGCTCTGAGTTACAGCACAATGGCATAAAAATTACAGAACCAACTGATATTGCCAACATCCTGGCAGATAGGTTCAGTGCTAACTTTACCCCCTCACCCCTAAAGAGCCCACCCATATCTATACAGGAAGAATGCAGAGTCCCTGTAATCACAGCTATGAGTAAAAGCTGCACTCTCCAAAGCCAAAAACACAGCATCTACAAGACCGGACAACATCCCAGGCTGCATTTTACATGAACTTCAGAACAAACTAGCTCCCCATCTAAGCACCATGTTCAATCATAGCCTCACATCAGGCTTTGCACCAACTAAATGGTGTACAGCAACAGTTATCCCACTCCACAAAGGGGGAGCCACCACTGATCCCGGGAACTGTCACCCTATTAGCCTAATGAGCCTGGTCTGCAAGGCCATAGAACGTATCATCGTGGAACTCAAAGACATTGGTAACCTCCAAACTCTGGGTCCCACCCAGTTCAGGTTTGTGAAAGGCAGATCATGCCTCCTGAACCTGATCGACTTCTTTGAGGCAGTCACCAAAACCGTAGATGAGGGTAAGGTGGTTCACACAGCCTGTCTTGACCTCGCCAAGGCTTTCAACACCATCCCCCATTCTGGAATTATAGCTAAACTCACTAAACTAGGCATAAATCCCTACATCACAAGATGGGTTTGCCAACTGGCTCACTGACAGAACCCATACTGTAAAAGTTGCACACTCCAAATCTGACCTCAAACCAGTGACAAGTGGAGTACCACAGGGTTCAGTCCTGGGACCTATCCTGTTTGGTATCTACTTCTCTGAAGTACAGGCTAACACAGAAAGCCTCTGGCTAAGTTCGCAGATGACTGCAAACTAGGAGCCATAGTCGAGTCCCCAAATGATGTGGAAATCCTACAGAAGGGCCTCGCTGACACAGATGCCTGGTGTCAGAGCCATGGCCTCAAGCTCAATGCCAAAAAGTGCAGTGTCATCCCTTTGGTAAAAACTCTGTACCCATGAACTACAACATAGACAGCAGTCTACTTAACACAGAATGTGTGACAAGAGACCTTGGGACCAAGGTGGACAGTAGCCTGTCCTTTGATAGTCACATCGCCACAGTAGTCAGGAAGTTCTTACGTGGCACACCTCATCATAAAGGGTTCTCATCCAGGAAAAAAAGAGTTCATTGTTCCCTCTACTCGACACTCATTAGACCCATTATAGAGTACAACACCTTTTGGAATGTACCTCACATGACATCTGCAGCAGCTGGAAAGGCCACAGAAGTACCTAACAAAGAGGATTACTGGCCTCAAACAGATGCCCTACACTGACCGTCTTAAAAAACTCCAGCTTTTCTCCGTAGCATATCACCTACTCCAAGGTGATCTCTGCCTAACATATAAAGCTATGTCAAAGCCAGAGCTGTTGGACATGCTACACCTAAAGAAATCCCAATCACTCCAAGTTACACGCCTAGGGACCTAAACCTTGTCACCACAATAAACAGGATATGCTGGAGGGATAGATTCCTGTCCCAGAGACTTCCCATACTCTAGAACATGCTATCCATCTATGTCAAGTAAAGTTCTTCATTAGCACTCTTCAAGAAAAATCTTGATGAGTGGATGGGAAATAGGAAATACACCCCGGGGATCACTTCTGTGTCTCTGCTCGACAGTGACACAGGAAAATAACGTTCTTGGGTGGCGTAAGCCAGGGAAGCTTGTTGGCTAGGCCTTCGTAGGCCCGCGGGCCAATAGCCTAGTACCTACCTATAAACCCATGAACCTATGAAAGGATGAATGAATGACAGTGTGTCTGATACAGATGCATTATCATTCATTTTCAGTAATCCACAATACCAGAAAACATTTTTATCTGCTATGGGTGCACTTCTTCACCATAAGCTGATCTGAGTTGGGGGCTTAAGTAATGGAATATTCTCCTATCCCCATATGTAGGGTGTGGGACAGCCCACTGTATTTAGGACACAATATCTGTTTCTTTGGGAATTTTTTTTTTTATTGTAATTACTTTCAGAGAGGTTTGCTCAGTAAATTGCTGTCTCACTTAGTCCTGAGATAAAAATACATAGTTAAATGCATAACTATAGACATAATGTATACACAAATAAATAAATATATAAACTGACCACAACCAATCTTAACCCTTTTCAGCTGAATGTAGATGGATACTTTTAAATGATAATAAAAGCTAAACAAATAGAAATTGCGATTTGCAAACATTTTTCTTGTATTCTTCCTATGTATATGTACAAACAGTACAGAACCCATCCATACCTCTCAATTGTACAGATATTTGCAGAATGTCCAGATTTATGCCTCATAGTTTTGGTCCCTTTTTTTTATATGAAATTTTGTTTTTCTGGCAAATTAGTGGCAAGTCATTAAACATTGAAGTTAGAAAATGACAGACATTTGACTGTCAGACTTCAATGTCTCTCATTTTCTAACTTCAATGTTTAAAGATTGTCCCTAGTGTCTCTCTCTCTCTCTCTCTCTCTCGCATATAAGCCATGCTTGGTCCAATTTTATCTTTTGGAGGTTTGCTGTATATTGATGCCTTACATTCCACAGAAGTTACATACAGGTGACAATGGGATAATATCCAGGTGTTCCTCAAGAATGCTGCCATCCCACTCAAAATACAAAAACGTTATTTATATGCACACACCAAAAATTCACTGCTCATGATTCAGATGTCGCGCTAACATACTTAAACACACACACATACTAGTAACTCCGCTCTGTAAATTGCGCCCTTCTGTCAGAAGGGTGCAATTTACAGCGAGATTCTGTGACCCCTAACCTGGAAAAGCCTAACAGACAACATTTCTTTTTCTTTTTTTTTTTCCACAGTCCGCTGCCCTAAAGACTACAAATGCGCCCTCCCCAGCATCAGAATGCTGGGGAGACCGCAATTGTGCAGTGGACTGTGAAATAAAAAAAAAAGAAATGTTGTTGTCTATTCTGCTTGTTCCAGGTTAAGAATGCTCACAACAGTACTCCGCTCTGTAAATTAAGCCCTTCTGTCAGAAGGGTGCAATTTAAGCAGACAATATGAGGACCCCTAACCTGGAAAAGCCGAACAGACGTTTCTTTTTTTTTTTTTTTATTTCATAGTCCGTTGCCCTATAGACTACAATTTCCCCCTCCCCAGCCAGCAACAGAATTCTGGGGGGACCGCAATTGCAGTCTTTAGGCAGCTATGAAAAAAAAAAAAAAAAACGTTGTCTGTTACTCTGTTTGGCTTCAGGTTAGGGGTCCTGCAGAACTCGCTCTGTAAATTGCGCCCTTCAGATGCTGGGGAGGGCGCAATTGTAGTCTTAGGGCAGTGAGAAATAAAAAAAAATAATAATAAAATAAACGTTGGTGTCTGTTGGCTTCACTCAGACGATCCGTGGATTGCGCCCTTTTGAGGCCGGCCTGCACGCCCTAAGTGTCGCCTAGTTCGCCTATGCCTAAGGCCGGCCGTGGATGTCACATCTCTAGCCACTGTAGCCTATTAAACAGCTCACATGCTTCTGGATCAGTAGATGTGTGGACATCTGTGGAATGGTAGCCTTTCTAACAGTGAGGTTGAGGCTACGTATAACATGCTGGTATTGCCATACATGCCTGTGAGTACTCCACATTTACACACGGGAAACTGCAAACACTGCTACTTATTGGCACATGCAATTAGACCTTAAGGAGGGAAGCAGGGCATCATTACCAACATGCTGTTACTGTTGTTACCAAGACACATACTGTGAACATACAACAATGCACTCTAACTGCAAACACTGTAACGTAATGGCACATGCAATTAGACCTTAAGGAGGGAAGCAGGGCATAATTACCAACATGCTGTTATTGTTGTTACCAAGACACATACTGTGAACATATAACAATGCATTCTAAACCTGTACTACATGGTATGTCTGGTGCGTGTCAACAGTACACAACAAATATAATATACACTTATTTCACTATTCTGTTTACTCTGTGCATCAGACCATATGAGCATGTCCCTGCACCGATGGTGTGGATAACAGGGATGTGGCACAGGCATCATCATATGCACAGGGTGATAATGTTTGCCAGGGCATAGGCTGCACCAGTGGATGACATCATGTGTGTGGGTTAGGGCTGGTGATCTAATTGGACATGTGTGGTTGTTATGCATGTGGGTGTTGCGGTGCCCTACAGATGTTTCTGCTGTGTGCGTGTATGTGTACACACAGTTCTGCCATGTGTTTGGCCTGCACAGAGGTACTATTGACAGCTCCAGATTGTACAGACCAGGATGTACAGCTCACTGTGTCCAGCCACGGCCACATGATCTGTGCCTGCCAGGGGTTGCACGGGCACTACCAGGTAGAGGTACAGATTGGCTACTGTCCGATGACACATGTCCACTGGAACTGAGTCCCCACTGGGAATATCCAGGGCCACGTCCATGTGGCCTGCTGTGTCCTGGTGTGGACAGCGCAGCACCAGCTGCACTGCTACTGCTACTGGCACTGTGGGAGCGGGCATGTGAGGTAGCTCGTTCATTTTGACTTGCACCAGGTGGTGTAGCTGGCCTACGTCCACATGGTCTACGCCTCACTTCTACCAGATGTTCCAGCACAGACAGCTCACACTCACGGATTGCCATGCCATGGTCAAAGATTCCAACCATGTCACCCAATCGCCTGTCCAGAATGTCAGCAATTTTCTGTTGAGCATTTGCCAATGCCTGGATGTTGTCGTCTAAAGAACAGATAGCAGCCCTCTGAAGCCTCTGCCCTTCTCTGTTCCGCCATTCAGTACGTGCCTGTGCCACCATTACAGTCTGAAACATGCGTCTGGTGACACCAGCTGCTGTGCTCTGTCCTGCAGGTGCATGTCTGCCAGAGGTCCTCCTTAGAGCAGTACTGGCCGCATGCCTGTGTGGCACATCTGCAGTCATTACACTGACACCATGGTGTGAAGACACACCTTCTGTAGCCACCACACATTCCTGTTCCAAGCTAACACACGCTGACTGTCCTTTTTCCTCTATGGCCACTGGTGATGGGGTATGTGTTGACATGAAAACTGTGTGCAGGGAAGAGGGGGATATAGCTGGGATGGCAACCATTGGCACAGATTCAGCCCCTGACAACCCTGCCTGTACCTCATGCAGATATTCAACACTGCTAGAGTCTATGGGGACACTAACATCAGATGGACCGCAGGAGGGTAACGCACCTACATCACCTGTGAATGCAAAGAAAGACTCTACATTACAATAGAGACACAGACACACAGATGCACAGACACAGACACAGACACACACAGAGACAGACACAGACACACAGACACAGAGACAGACACACACACACACACACACACACACACACACACACACACACACACACACACAGACCATGCATGTGATTTGACAGACGGCATGCAGCTCAGATATTAATTGTGGTAGTTAGCATACATCCCTGGGTTACACACAACAGCAAGCAGGTGTCATATCAGAAGCCATGCAGTTCACACAATCATGGTAGTAAGCATGCATCCCTGTGATACACCATGTGGACCAGCACAGGTTAACAGTACACATGGCTGATGTGACTTTGACATTAACATGTAGTATGACATGCAATCTGCTGACGTGTGCATTGACATGCATACATGTCTGACACAATGGTGTCCTGACACATGTACAGTGGTGTAATGGGTATCACATTGCAGTGTTGTCTGTATGCCCTACAGATAGAATGCACTTTTAGCAGATGTGCATGAGCATTGAAGGGTAGTATGAGGCGTCTACATTGCTATACAGTGTGAAGTACAGACACTGTGCCATTGCATGGCATCATGAGGCATCTATATTGCTATACAGTGTGGAATACACACAGTGCATAGCCATGACTGTGTGCATACACATTACATAACTACTGTGGATTGTGACCCACGTCGCTGAGGTGTATACACACTAAACCATGCTGTGTCATGTGACAGGTCACCGGAAGACCTACGGATGACACCCCTGCACAACTACTAAAATGTCTTAGCTGCCTAGCAACTGTGGCCACACATGACAGACTTGTCAATACACCATGTCCCACATGACATTTATGTACCACACACATGAGGTGCACGGCTGACAGTGATGTCCAACAGCAGCAATGCAGGAAATGTATGGTATCTGTGGCCTGATGTGGTGTCTATGTCTGTGGAAGCTGTACAGGTGACTACTGTCATGCTGTGACACAGTCATGATGTTCAACACATCTTATATGGTCGAATTAAGTGACACCTCCACAAGATGTGCACAGGCTTTTAGGATGTCCAGTGTTCCACATCAACTATAGAACCATTCAACAATGGCTATAGCTGGACCATGTGTGGACAATGTGCAACAGGGTGTATACACATCACATCTACTGTGTGTTGCTACATGTCTCAAGCCATCCTCCATGGCCATGTGTGAACATGTGTTGGCCAAATGTTTGTGATGGCCGTCTATCTCACATGTCTGTGTTGTCCCATATGACATACACCCATAGATGTCAGATACATCACTGTCCACAGGGTTATGCAGACAAAGGGTTGTATGTTTGGTATGTGGGGTATGTATTATGGGATAGTGAGACAATATTGCAGCTGGAACACTACATGTCTGGGACATGTCAGATGGCACATCACAATGTGTGCACCAATTGCAGGGGGCATATTCCACAATGGTGAATCCTGTGGGCTGACCATATGCCAACTCACTGTGTGGTACTGTTTGCGTACCACACATGTGTTGCTCCAATGTATAGTACATATTCCTACATTGAACAACACCTCCACTGTTATATGCACAGCTGTCCACACATCTAGCAATGACAGATACTGTGGTTTCATGTCGGTTTTTCATTTAGTTTGTATATATTGCACATGGGTAGCCAGTGTGATTGATGACAGATGCGACCTGTATATCGGGACTGGACCATACATTATGTGTACATGTGTTAACTGGCCACATGGCGAATAGATCTATGCATTAACATGCCTGATACTGATAAATGTCTCACCTGCAACAGACTGATGTCTGTGTGGCATGCCAGAGGTACCTGTATAGGGGTGACACAGCAGTTTGAACATTATCCATGACTGTATGACAGCTACAGGATGCACTGTGCATGTTAACACATTTGCCTGTACAATAGCATTTAGCATGCATATGTGTGCATACACAGGGTAGCATACTATAGTATGCGGCATGTGTGTAAACATACCTTGCATATGATGTTACATTACTTATTGTACAGTGACACATGCAACTAAATGGGATATAATAGTTATATGTGCAGTAGTGACTTACCAGGCAACTCCAGGCTCGGTGGTTGGGAGACACCCACCTCCATGATGGTAGCTAGTGTTTGTGGATGCTGTTCTGAGGGTGTCACCAGGCTGGCCAGTAGCTCCTCGGTAGGTGTGAGTGGGGGCTGGGTTGGTGGCCCACCACCTGTTCTACCTTGTTCAATGGCGATTGCATTGGCACGCTGTTTCGCATGTCGTATCTGGTCCATGCAGTGTCTGCACACCTGCTGGTAGGTGCGGTTATGGCCACCCACATCATTAACCCTCCTGTGAAGTTCCTGCCACAGGTCGTCACGCTGCTGGGCATGCTGTGGCACATGACTGAACAATACCTCATAGTTATCATGGAGGTACGGTATGAGGGCATCATCCTCCAGGCGGCTTTATGCTGGCAGGTGTGAACGAGGCATTATCTGGAAGACATAATGATGGAGACTGGTCACAGTATCACAGAGATGTACAGAGATACAGCTGCACATACATTTGTATTAAATCTGGTACATATGAATAGTTATCTTTGCAAATCGTCATGACACTGACACGACTGACATGTTTGTGTCACACACATGTAACACCCGTTGTGCATTGGATATCATCACCATATATGTGTGTCACCTCATTACATTGCTCATACTCCATGTGAATGCTGTCTTGATGTGGACATGTCTGTTTTCCTGTAGTGGTGTTCTTACCTATCAGCACATGCCTGGATGTGTCCACAGTAATGCTGTTGACCTTGATGCTGTGTATATGTCACATATCAACACATACACTGCCTTAACGGACATGAGCAGTGACAATGCAGACATGCGCATGGAAACCTTTACATGCACGTGTTTTTCCATATACATCTACTCGGCACTGTACAGCAGTTCAACATCCTGCCACGTATCGCCTGTGCTGCACATGTGATACACATGGGACAATGGCTAGCCAGACATTATTCGCAGGGATGGTTATCAACTATAGCATGTACGGGCAAGGTCATGCAGTAGTGTGTATGCCCTGGGCCATGTATGGGCATAGGATGTGTGTTTTTTTTAGCTGTATCCAACAGCCATTTTGCCACTGCCAGGTGCATCAGTGTCACATTACTGATCCAGAAAGTTAATGATACATCTACCAAGCAGTCATCGCACCATGTATGACAGAGATGACATGTGCAGCTTTGATGGACAGGGTTGCATGGTATGGCAGGAGTATGTAACATGTATGGCACAGGGATCTGTCCAGCATGTGGCGATCCTTGTAGTAGGAAGGTGGCTGTCCATGACATATGTCTTTCAGATTAGGATATGTACGTGTAGCATGTCCAACATCACAGTGTTGCACATGTCTTTATGCAAGGTAGCCAGCATGATGCATAGTGGAGGTGAGGATTGTGAAGGCTGGTATCGCCCATCCACGCATGGCCAATACCCCTTAAAGGTGATATGTGATCCAATATTGGTCACCCGAGTGCTGGGTATGCCTGTCCAATGATCTCCATGCTCATGGATGGCACCCTGTCATGACTTGGGTGCCTCGTATGACTACCTAATAGGCCTGAAGACGTCACCAGCTCAGGGAGGTGAATGCACAGCACCATCCCCTTACACACAGTGTCCATAATGTTGACCGCTGCCTAGGTGGTAGTTAATGGGTACAGGGTTATTCACCTAGCGGTGACAATGATATTAGCAGCTGTCAGATTGTGCACATATGTCATGCACCTCACCCACAAAGCCCATTCTGTATGTTGCCCACAACACTGAGACAGCTATTGCTCCTAGGTCATGGCCATTCACATCCTTACATACGCAGACGCCTCCCATTTGTCTGTGTGATATGGGCTACAATGAGGGGGGAGTACAAAACATTAACCCTGTTTTACTGTAGCTGCCACTGGTGTGATATGCACATGTCACTCAGACACCTTTTGTAGTGTTGCTTCTGTCAACAGGCCACTGGTAGAACACTCCTGTGACATACAAAGGTACATGTAGTATACTCAGTGTAGCTGGAACACAGTATGGGTGATGATGTCCTATGACCTGTCACAGGTATGCTATGCAGTGTGCAATCATCCGTACTGTCATCTACATCTGTACTGCTAACATCTACGTTGATAAAGGTTCATGGACTTGCAGACCATACTCAGCAGGGTAATAGTGCAGTGCCTCCCATTATGACTGGCGTCTCCACTTGTGGGTTGCAGTGGGTTTATATTATCCAACACCCTATCTGTATTGCATATAAATGCTCAGCACTTGTACAGAACATGTAAGCACTTCATGAGCTACTAATTACTATAGCACCCATTCCAACTCATTTCCTACAAGTACACTGTTTGTGAATAAACTTTTTGTGTTTCCTAGTCTCCGTGACTCGTTGGATACCTTTTACTGTTGACAAATAGGAATTGCAACATGATGTGAGGGAAAAACAGACTTATTTATGATATATTTACAGAGAGTACACTGTTTGTCCTTACATTTCCAGCTTGCTTACAGTACAACAGCTGTTGTACAAACGTACTTCACATATCTTGTGAGACATGGTTGAATATACAGGCATGTCCAAGTGTTAATTACCAGTGTTATTGCCTGTCTATATGATGAATATGGCAAACATGAGGCAATAGAGCAATTGTTTCATGTACACAGTCAATGCTCACCTCCCAACATACGACACTACAGCCTGTGGGAGATGCACATATGTAGCCATGCTGGGGGTAATGCTCTCTCCAACCCAGACTGAACCTGACATTCATGTGGGGACATTAAACATTTGCAAAACACCCCATTCATCACATAGTCTCACTAGATCTCCACCACCACAGGCCACACATAGTATGACTACAACAGTTGCAGAACCTCTCCATACTCTCTGTGTAGGCAAAAGAGGCAGCCCCATCACCAAACACAACACCAATTACTTATAGCCCTCAGACTCATGTGTGCCCATCAACTACAGCCAACAGGTGACTTTGTAGGCGTTCACACTGATGTCCCACTCAGCAGGCTACACAAGGCGATAGTCGCTTACATCTGGCTGTCGGGTAACAGGATTCGCAACATAACCTATGCACTCATGCCACACCTCACCAGGTACAATTTGACTGTCATTCTTCATGTTAGTGTGACTGCCCCAAGATGTAAATTCCTGGACTACATGCACAGGGACATGCAATAGCTCTCCAGTCTTGTAGACCAGGAAGGTATCACCCAAGCCCTGAGAAGCATTCTGCATTCATCCAGACTGATACCACTGTACAACGACTGAATGTTTCACTTCAACAGTTGCCTATGCTTCTGCTGTCATTCCACAGACATCCAATATCTGTCTGCTTTGAATGACATGGTCAACAAAACACAATGCTTTGGCACAGATGACCTGCACCTGTCGGCCCTGGGATTACAGATAACATGTAAGGCTCTTGCTGTTCCTATACTGCCTGTCTTGGACAGTTACCAATAACATATTCACCACCAGAACAGGAACAGGCAAGAAAAACCTGGGGTAATGTTACTCAATGCTTGACATATTCATCTCTAACGCACTCAGGCGAGGCACTCCTTATAATGGACCACTTTGATATCTCTGCAGTGACTGGGACCTGCCTCTAGGCTCCGGAGAGCACACCTGCACTGACAGGTTATACACAGACCACACCTTTCAGTCATGTAACAAGGACCAGAACACCCATGGTGGAGGTGTGTCCATATTTCACAAGGATGTACACACCTCCAGGCTGGTTACTTAGCACAATGCATCAGAGGTAATCCACGTGCAACTTACTGTGGCCAGAACTGCTATACACATTGTAACTTGCTATGGATTCCATACCATACCACACAGTTACTGGCCCTCATTTCTTGGTGTACTGGACAGCAGGGTTCAGACAGGAACTACTGATGTGAGACTGACACTACCCCACACTTAACTGGGATACATACTCATGTATCAACACATTAGGCCAACACTTTCTGGGATTCATGACCTCCAATCGGCTGGATCAACCCATACACACTACCACCAAGGCCAACAATATCCTAGACATGGACGTTACCAACATGTGACTGGTGTTCCATACCTGAGGTTATCCCCTCATTGGTAGTTTCCGAACATATGCTAATCACCCTTGTTATCCACATCCCGGCACCACACCCTTCACGGAATACACAGTACAAGATTTCTACAAGGCCTACTTCAGACATCTTATGACAGCGGTAGTAAACGTCATGATACCCGTGCAGATGGACTATGTACTTACAAACGCTGAAACATACACCACTGCACTTCATTAGCACTTACATGACTGCATGGATCATGCTATCCCAAACAGAGCTATGATGGTACCCACCAGATAACGGACGCCACACTGGGGGCCCAGTTCCATGGACATAATGTACAACAAAAGGTGGAGGCTGTTGCAAAGTGGAGTACAATCCCATGGGTGGGGTAGCTCACTGGTCAGCCTCAGTAGGAATCCGGGATGCCTTATCACATCCTCCAAAGCTAGCTATGTAAACATTACTGCGACACATTCCAAGGACTACCACAAAGCATTATGGAGGTATGTCAGTACTCAATGGCAATACCCACATCTGCTCTGACATACAACGGTTAGGCAGGAACATTACAGAACCGACTGATATTGACAACATCCTGGCAGATAGGTTCAATGCTAACTTTACACCCTCTCACTCCCTACAGGGCTGAAATCTATACAGGAACAATGCAGAGTCCCTGCGGTCACAACTATGCAGTTCCAATCTGCACTCTCTAAGGCCTGGAACACAGACTCCATGTGACTATCCAACATCCCAGGCTGAGATTTACACAAACCTCAGAATGACATGGCTCCCCTCTTGGCCACCAGATTTCACTAATAGCCTTGTATCAGACATTGTGGCCCCTGAATGGCACACAGCAACAGTTATCACACTCCACACAGGTGGCGCCACAATGAACCAGAGGGACTATTGCCCTATACACCTGACTGGACTGTTCTGCAAGGCTATGGGGCACATCATCATGGAAGTCATTCACAGAGACATTGGTGGGCTCCAGAACTTTGATGCCACCCAGGTTGGATTTGTTAGGGCCAGACCATGGCTCCTACACCTGGTGGACTCCTTTGATACAGTTACCAGGGTAGCTGATGATGGTAAGGGGGTCCACACAGCCTACCTTGTCCTCTCATTGGCTTTTAACACCGTTCTCCATTCTGGTATTGACAACATACACATCCACCTGCACATCGACCCCTACGTCTCGAGATGTTATGCAAAGTGGCTCAAGGACAGGACCCACACAGTGAGGGTAGCATACTGTAGTACCTACTGTAATTCAGTTACACTTGACGTACCACAGTCCTCGGTCATAGGGCCTCTCATGTTTGGTATATGCTTCCCTGAGGTACAGGCTAGCACAGAGGGACTTTCCCTGAATAGGTTTCCAGAAGACTGCAAAGAGGGAGCCATGATTGATCCACCAGCTGATACAGACACCCTCCATAAGGGTGTCACTGTGATGGATACCTGGTGTCGATAACATGGCCTCAAGCTGCATGACACAAGGTGCATAGACATCCCCTTTGGATTACACCAATCACCCACTGACTATCACATAGGTGGTAGTCCCCTACATACATGTGACATTATACAGGATCTTAGTACACACGTATATAGCACCCACTCCTTTGATAACCATATTGCCAATGTGGCATTGATATCCTTCTATGTGGCCACCCTTATCTGTAATGGGTTTGTAGCTGGAACAAAGGCACCCATTGTACCTCTATACTCCTGACGTATGACACACGTTCAAGGGTACAACACCCCTTTTGGGGTGTACCTTACAGAACAGCAACGGCTTTACATATCACAACATTAACACACCGTGAGGATTATTGACCTCTGAAGCATGACGTATGCAGCACAACTACAGATACCACAACTGTACACATTTGCATACTGCATACTCAGGGGTGACCTCTGCTGAACATACAGGGCCCATGTCCACAACAATACTGATGGATATACTCCACATAAGCAACATAAGCAAATGCCACTGAGAACAACATGCTCATGGATATGTACACAAACGCAACAATGAGTGGGACCTGCTTGAGGGACACATTCCTGAACCAGACACTCACCATGCTTTAGAACATGATTCCTATGTACATCAAGCATGGACCCTCACTAGCACTCTTCATGAGATACCTCAATGGGTGGATGGGAGACACACATGTACGCCAGGGATCACTGCAGTGGCTGTACTGTACACAGGTGCAGGTAACAAATGCCTGCTGTTCATGGGCACAGGACACTACCCTAGGGAGGTGCCGCCAGTGAAAACACTGTAGTTGGGCTTACGAATGGACTTGGCCAGACAGCATAGTACCTAACTATGAACCTGTGAAGCTATTACATGTCCTTTGTGCATGGATAATTGAGTAGCTCTTCCATTTCAGTTAGCTATCATGCTGTTACAGTATCCCATGACTACAAGCCATATGTATCCTGTTACTGTGTATTGTACATGCCAATAGACATACCCTTTGTTTGCATGATATAACAGTTATGCTGTGTAAAATATCTGACATATCTACCTACAATACTGTACATTACCCATATTTTAAACATTATCCCATAATGCAAAGCATACTTGCACAGCAGGACCACCTTAAGCATGTTATTCTCATTATATGCCCATACACATGCCTACTGTGACAGTATATCAACATATACTATCCCCTGCTATGGCACGTACTTGTTGGACAAACCCTACCACTGACGGTGGTGTGGTATTGTTGTGTTTAAAGCCCTCATGTAGCATCCCTTGTGGTGTATGAGATGTTTATCTTGGGGCCCACAGCAGGACACACAATTTCTACAGCTTTACTATGCTCAACAAGACATCACTACATAATACCTTTTCCCACTTTATGCAATGCATACACTTTAATTAATACAAAACTTAGTACAGAGCACTACATACACTAACATACCGAGTGTTCTACATACCTTGTTAGCATTCCGAGTCTTCGTAAATATCTCTCTTACACCTTTCCTGTTTAAACGGTTCTATGGTATGAGCATACGGTTTGAATGTATGGCAAGGCATCCTTATATACGTACATACCTGTAACGTGTGGTATCCTGCCGCCAATTGGTGTTCCTGAGTAAATTATTACATGCACATCAGCTGTGCAGCTACTCCATCTGCCAATTACACTGCAACAGTGGGGTATAACTGAATTCTCCACTTGGGCGTTGCCCTTTTGCCCTACCTTTGAAGAGATGGCCTGTATGTGTTTTGTTGTGAGGAATTGCAACTGCTATTTGGAGAGACACAGATATTTTGAATTCATGTCCCCCATGGATTGTGTGTGACGGCTAGAGTATATGGTTCTACATGTGAGTGTACCTGTCATCTCAACCATCTGATAAGGGAATATTGCAAACAAAACCTGTAACATCGCCATATGTTCCATTATACAACAGCTACGATTTCACATGGTGCCATTACAAATGTATCCCTCACAAGGTATGTTAACGCTTCTGCAGATGTAATTGAGTGAGTGGATGTTTGTGATGTTATTACAGTCTGTATTGCAATTGTTTCAGGTGTGGGGGAGATGTAGGTGGGTGTACATAGCATATACAGGTTTGTGGGGACTGCATTTCTACATATTCCATATGTGTGTATGGGCTCCTTCCCTAATTGAAGACCTATCATGTAGTAGACTAAAACTATGGTTGTTGCAGGCTTATACATTGAGGCATTGTTAATTGGTTCCTATATAGCATGCAGGTGAGGTTGATACTTCAATACCTCTGGAAATACATCAATATGTAAGGGAATGTTACTAAATGACAGCTGTCTCGTGTATTTCTGTCACAGATATTTGCACTCATTGCAGTTGTGTTGGTGACTGAACCTCTTTGGCATGGGTTGCCACCTTTTCAAATGGCTATAGTGGGACATTTGCAGGACACACATCGGTGTTTACAGGCCGACACATACCTATGGTCAGTACACAGGATAGAACGTACTTTTATCCTAAATACATACTTATTCTTGTAGCACTTTAGCTACTTATCATGTTTCTTGTAACATTTACTTATTTTAGATGCAGGAATAACTATTTAATGCAACTATTACATAATATATGGGACATAATTATGTCCTACAATCTCGGACATTTGCCCTTTTTAACATTTGTTGTCAGGACACAACTGCCCAAGGAGGGGGCTGTCCCTCTTAAAGTGGGACAGGTGGTAACCGTATGCCTAAGGCCAGCTATGACCACACCTACCGTAATGATCTACCTCCGAGTTAGCACTAACAGACACACATTGCAAACACAGACACACACACATTACAGTCCCACGGAAACGCACACGGCACCCTCAACACACACTACACAGACTACAGCAATCACAAACACAGCTGAATACAGTATCTACCTGGACCGCAGCACCGGCAGCGATAACTAAATGTCCCTTAACATCGTGATAATAATACTCGCGGTTCTAGTGTTCCGGTACTGTGGTCTTTCAGTCTTTAAGCCTCGTGATTACACGTGTTGGTATGTAAAACATTCGGTAGTTGGCAGTATCCTATTTATTTGTACCTCCATGGTTGTGTACATGTCATTGACCTATCTATATATTTGCAGATATAGGTGAATCCGTATATATCGACATATATCTCTCTATCACCCTTTCTATCTCTATTATATATATATATATATATATATATATATATATATATATATAGAGAGAGAGAGTGAGAGGGAGAACACACCTTTCGTTGTGTACATGGTGGTGTATACTGTTTCCTGGACTCCGCACATTCTTGTTTTAACATGTCACAATACACACCAGCCATTGGTACATCTCAAGTAGCTTAGTGTTAGGTGATTGTGTACATGATTGCATGTTCTACTCCTTGCAGTGGTCGTTTTACCCTTCAGAGCAGGCACTATTAGTACAGGGGTGAATAATGCTAGTTTCACCTGTTCTGGACATCGTTGACCATGATCTGCATGATATTCAGGAAAGCTTAGCCCTGTTTCGCGAATATTCGTATAGTCATGTTTAAACGACGCTTACCAGCACTTGCCAATGCATAAACCCGCTAACATGTGCTAAACCTGATCTGATGATCTGCATCCAACATCCATTATTCGTGCCTTCGGGATTACGTAACGGCCCTTGCAGGATGTGGAACCGGGAACATGCACGACAGTCAGTGCATTTGCCACTTGGGCATCTGGGATTTGTACACGTGTTATGGTGTTTTGTATGTGGACTGTACTACGGCTGTTACTCCATACTGCAATCAAATGTGTAACTCAGTTAGTTTACATTTGGATGAGACCTATTAATGGTATGTCCAAGTGATGTTTAATGGATGTGCTCCAGCATTGAGAATGTATGTCACAGTGAGCCACACACTATAATGTGCTACACCTTCACTCAACCATAGGTGGAGCATGCTGGGGTGACAGATACCTGTCATGGATACTCCCCATGATTTGCCACTACATCCCTGATTACATTATATGGAGCCCCTCATTAACACACCAGGGAATCCATGCAGAGTGTGTGGAGAACAGTGATTACACACATGGATCCCGCAATTGGCTCTGCTCCACTGAGGGACAGTTGGTTAATCGATGTGGTGGCGACAGCAGACACTGTTTGCCTCGGTTGATGAATGGCCTCTGACAATCGGGCATGTACCTACTGATGTACCTAGGAACCTATACATACAGTATCAACATATGCTGTTAGGTGCGTGTACTGTTCAGGTGTTGACATTCCTTGTTCCAATAGCTGTTGTGTGTGCAATGGTTGAGGGCTGCCTATGTAGGATTCACACAGTTGGCCACCTATACATTACAATTTACAGGTGGTCGCGTGTGTCTGCCATCCAGTTTACTGTGTGTGCAGGTGGAGAGGTGTGTCAGTCTGTAGGGGCCTACACTGTCAGTGTATGTGCTATACGTTCCCTCTTTGCCAAAGTGTGGGCATATTGGGCATGCCTCCATCTGCCTACTGGGGCTGGCACAGGGTGTTCGTGGTCTGAATCCCTCTGTGCCTGTGATGGCCTTGGCAATTGCAGTGGGCTGTGAGGGCCTTCACCATTATGTCCCTGCTGCAGCTGTTTCTGCAGGATCATATTATGTAGCATGGCACATACTATGAAGATGTGGGCACACATGCCTGGAGAGTACTGCAAGGCTCCACCAGATATGTCCAAGCAACGGAACCGTGATTTCAGCATCCCAAACACACGCTCTATGATGATTCTGGTTTGTGCGTGTGCCTCATTATGGCGTTCTTGCATGGGTGTGTGTGCATTTCTGATGGGAGTCATCATCCACGGCTCCAGTGCATAGCCAGCATCCCCCACAAGGTGGCCATGTGGGATGTCCCCCCTGACAAATACCTGATACAGCTGTGAGGCATGCCAGATGTGGGAGTCATGGTAGCTTCCAGGGCTGCCAGCACACACATCCATGATAATGCCCTGGGCATTGCACACGACCTGGCAGTTGATGGAGTGGTATCCCTTGCAGTTTATGTAGTGCCTACCATGCTCACTGGGTGGTGACTTGATATGTATGTGTGTGTGTGTGTGCAGTCTATCACACCCAGTACCTCCAGGTAGTGTGCCACATGGTGGAAGAGATGCATATTGCTGGCCAAGTCCTCCTGAGTTCAGGGGAAGTATATATGCTCATTGGCATGTGGTAACATGGCATCCAGGAACTGGTGTAGTACCCTGGATGCTGATGCCTGTGAGATCCCCATTATATCTCCAGCTGGCCTTTGAAAGGTACCTGCAGCTAGTATTCTCAAGCTTACACATATCTTCGTGTCCACTGGGATGGGTTCCCCTCTGTTGTTTCTGGATCTCAGGCGTGGCTGGCACAGCTCAACTATTTGCTGTAAGATGTCCCTGTCCACCCTGTAACGCTCTACTATCTCCAGATCATGTAGCCCCTGGTAGGTTACCCTTGGTCTGAACACTCTTCTCCTCCTCCAGGGCCTGCGGTGGTTGTCAGCATCATCCACCACAACACCTTCTGTCTCTAACACATGATGATGAATCACAGCTATGGCAGCTCCCAACATGTACATTGTAAAAGTTCCCCGTCTGTTTACACTGATGGTGCAGTGTTTGGGAATACACAGGTGTGTGTGTGAGGTGCCTTCATACTTTATACTATTGTGCTTTGAACATTGATGATGTCATAGGGTGTGTATGTACAATCAGAGCTACAGGGTATCGTGTTTTACCACAGGTACTGCTATTGTGGTGCCTTTGGTGTTGAATTACATTTAGCTGCTGTGGATTACCTCTTGCCCTTCCCTTAACATTTCTTAACGTTTCCCCTCCCATTTTCTGGCATGCATCCAGCAGCCTGCTTTCTTTTGCATGTTCTAAAACCTGGCTTATCTTGCGAAATGAGTTCTATGGCCAATCTACTGCAGGTTTGCATTGCTCTGCGGTGACAGTTATCTTTTCTTTGCAATCCGACACCTCCCCTATCCTGTTCTACAGGTTGCTGCGAGCAGACTTATTAGCTGCCATCGATTACCCACTGTGAGTTAACAGGTGTTAATTGCTCAGTTGTATTCCAATTACCCTACTGCGGCATTTCTTTATTTTCTTCCCCTAACCTTCTTGTTTGAGCTATGGTGCATGGCGAGTGCGTCCGCGTACCGGGTTTCGGGCACGTTTTCATCCATGTACACATGCGCTTTCGGGCACGATATGTGCTCTCAGCTAAACAATGCTATACCTACATCCCCACCCTTATCCTGCGGCTTTGCTTAGCAACGGGCAGCTCAGATTTGCATTGCTCCAATATGCTTACAGTTATGGTGGCACACCCCACTGCTGATGTCTTGTATACCTCCAAACCACTCCTCGGTGTTGTAGCGCTGCACTGTGTAGTACATCCTTAGTCCGGCGGGACATTTGCGATTCACTATTACTTGCCTCATTTGCATAGCATTGACTACTAATTCATAGTTACAGCGCCGAACACTGTTACAGACCCTTAGCAACCCTTGCAGCTTGGTTGTAGTGTACCATGCATATCATTGAGTATTATGGTGAAATCATGATTTGTATTACATTGCGATTTTATGACATTTGTATATATTTTCCTTGTGTTCCCATTTACGCTCACATGCCCTGCGGTTGTACTTTGTGTTACTGTGGACATGACATTAAATGTTGTTTTTTAGGTGTTGTGCATCTTTTCTTATGCCATTGGCTGTATATTTAGCCATTGGCATATGTTAACTTTGTAATACATGAGTCTGGTCCGCTTTCATTGCTCTGATGTTCTGTATGGCAAAATGTAAACTGTTTTTTTTTTGGTTTACATTTCTGTGGGCTTACGTTACGCCTGCACCACTTAATGAATTGCTATGTACCTTCATTTGCATGGTACAGTACTGCGCATGGGGTGATTAGCATACCTGAGCCGAGGGCTGCACAGATCTGGTGTACGCTGGTAGTGCACATGGAATTGGATTGTATCTGAATCGCTCAGTAGCCATATTTGGCATTATACCGCTTACGCTATGCCTGCGACTGGCGCAAGCTTCATAAATCCCGGGGAATGTTTATTTAACAGACTCTGAAATGGAAACAGGCTCTGTAAAAAAACTGAATGTGATACTGATCTTTATTTTTAAATCAATACAAAATTATCTAAATCTCATCAGCCCAGTAATTTCTTTTTCTTGCAGTCTCATGGAACCAAACAAAACAATTAATAATCTATAAAAATGCTACGCATTCTTAAACAATACTTAAATGTTAGCAAATGGCACAAGAAGTGGGCGGCCATGGTAGTGCAGCAATTAGTTTTGTCTGCTCACAGCAAGAGATTCTCTGGTTCGATTCTTGGCTGGGGTGCCTTCTGTGCGGAGTCTGCATGTCCTCCTTGTGGTCATGTGGGTTTCCTCCGGATGCTCCGGTTTCTTCCCACATCCCAAAGACATGCTGTAGGTGGATTGGACATGCTAAATTGGCCCTAGATGTGAGTGTGTGTGTGTCTTCTGTGGAAGGTTGGGTGCCGGGCTGGCAACTCGACACTGTAAAACTCCACTGCCAATCATGAGCAGACAGGTGAACCACTGTGGTGACCCCAAACCGGGAAAAGCCAAAAGAAGAAGCAAATGGCACAAGAAATTCAGCATGACAAAAAATGACTCTCATGTATTACTCAACAGACTGAAATGATGGGCCAAGTAATAGTGACTTCCAGCTACTGCTTACAAATCTTGCAGAAGACAGCAACATTCTACAACATTAGGGCATTGTATTCCAGCTGCTGCTAACTGGTAGGTTTAAGACAACTAGCATTACTAGTCTAGTTATTCAATGTGGAAGATACCACAGTATCACAAATGAAAATGTCCAGCTAGGATTCCATATCATGAACTTTTGTAGGGTTTTCTCTCTGGAGCCATTAAATTCAGTTAGCTTATCTCATGCAGCATAACAAACAATGGAAAATCAGGAAGTAAGATACCTTCAGTGACCAGCACACTGCAACTCTGAACAGGTGATGGATAACTCTGAACAGGTGACGTTTAATCTGGTACCAAGCAGAATTCTACTCTGTAGGTAAGTACTGTTTCCATTTTTACTCGAATGATTAGGATTTCAACAAAACACTACACACATACTTGAGAGACAAACACATGTATATACTTGGAGTTTTCAAATTTATTTTAAAACCCAACATATGGAACAATAAACAGAAAACAGTTTGACAGAGTAGCCCATTAAAAACCCACTATATAAATAAAAACTGTACTCTTATCAAGACACACATTTTGTGGAATTTAATTGTAAAGGTCCCCTTACTGAAGTATTACAATTTTCTCTGGCAATAGTCCAACATTCCATTATTGAATTATATACCACTTAGACCAAAAAAAAAAAAAAAAGACTAGAAATGGCCACTTTACTTAGAATCTCTCTGTTGATTTTTACAATAGGCCACATAAAATTAATGATTTACAGAAACCTCTTTCTGTACTGTGGTCTTACACACACACACCCACACACACACACACACACACACACACACACACACACACACACACACACACACACACACACACACACACGCTTTAAACAAAATAATTATTACACGTATTTCAAATGTAAAGAAGAGGCAGGGCACAGAGAACATGATACTACAGAAAGAAACACTGGCTTATTACGTAAAACTGCATAAATCTCTGTGTGACAGTGCATATATACAAAACATGAATACTAATCCAAACAGTACTGAATTCAGAGACCTATGAAGTGGGCACATCTTAAGTGTACATAAGTGCTGATATGAGTTACTTTAAAACAGTGTTGTCGGTCATTACATATGACTTAGTTTTGGATGTGAATGACCAGGATGTAAAGTGACATGGAAACTTCCAGTATATTTTAGAATGTTTTTTTTGAGGCATGGAAAAGGAAGTATTTGAAGTTGCTATGCTCTACATTTCCACATGTGGCATTTACAACCACAATACCAAAACCATGTAAAAAGTGAGCGCCTCGGGAAAAGAAACAAGTAGTGATGAACTAATGAAAGTTTAGGCTTCATTAAATTAAGCACCACATTTACCTTGTACATTTATGGCTCTGTTCAGCTGTATTCTAGCAGATTAAGTGGTACACTGCAATACCGCTGTGCTGTTTCATTACTAGCTTTGTGTCTTTTGAAATTTTTTTGTTAGGTGCTTGTCTTTCATCTTAACTAGCTGTGTGAATACTGTATCCTTCTGTCAGTTTTCCACATTATCCAGATGATTTCTCCTTCAGCACCATACCAAAAACTAAGGAACACACAAATTTCTGAGATTATGATCTACAACAGAGAGCATCATAGCAGACTTCATGTATAGAACATATGTATATACACACATATACACGCTTGTAGCGATGGAATCTGCTACAGAGACGGGGTACACAAAACAAAACTAGTAATGCAAACTATCCTTGAAGCAGCAGACTGCAAATTGGGGAGGGGAAAAAAGTGCTTAGCAGAACAATGCTGGTTGTGCTGTGCCTAAGACGGAAATATATTTGATACAGTTGCTCACAACCAGTAACTGCATACGGTCAAAATGAGGACGTACAAAATTCCACAATGGCATTAGTATGACATGGTACACAGTTACATTGTTTTAGGTAGACTGAAGCAAACAGCACACGATGCAGTTCTTTTTGCAAATCCATACTGGTCTTGTCTCTCCAGTTGCTGTTTTTTGCTGCTTGAAAGTGGTTTTTATGGAGCCTCATAATATCTCTTCTCAAGCCATGCCTGGCAAACAGCTTTGTATTAGACTGACTCTTTTCCAGTCATCAACTTTCAAGTAAAGAAGAAAAATGCTTTCAAAGTAGAATGTCTAGAATCTAAGTCAGATCACTTAGAGTATTCAGAAAAGATGCCATATTCCATGTTGCCCCCCAATCATGTTGTGCAAAAATCAAGGCAGCATTTATAGCTTATGTGTCTGAGCTCAGACTCTTAATTAACAGCATCTATGACGACTGATAGGGGGACAGTTTATTTTTTTATGATTCATTTGTTCCAGCTGGAAAAATAGTTATTTAAACTGAAAAGCAAGCTAAGAAAATCTAGAAACAGCACAGCAATAGGATTTTAACAGAATGGTCTATGCAGTCATGATCTCCCTATCACAGTGTACAGCGTTCATTTAAGGCTTTGCATGGCTCTGGCTTTCTGCCTTATGTAGCAAAGTTAACAGTATGTGTCAGCCCTAATGGACAGATCCGTAATCTCCCTTTCATAGTTGTATACAACACTAAATATCCAAAACATTGGAAGGCTTATCTTCCAGAGAAAGTAAAGCCAAAAAAGATGCACATGTGTAAAACGATACAGTAGTAAGAGACTGAATAAAATGCCTTCTTGAATGGAGAAATGCTTTGTGCTAGTTTTTTTTTTTTTTTTCAGAACACAGGTCCTTTCATTCAGTCATTCTCATCTATCTCAGCTAGTACCTGCAAAAGAAACAAATAGTTAATGCGTTAATGAGTTGTAGCACAGAGTAAAAGTAGCTTACATTTAGAGTAATCCCTAACAATGTACACTGTATGACAGATTTATTTATTTTCCTTTATTTCTGTTGATATTTTTGAGTTCCTCCGATTATTTATTATTTAACAAATACCTAACAGACTCATTGTAGCAATCACTTGTAACATGAATGGCTACCACAGTGTAGTACATGTAAGTGGAAGGTCAGGTTTCATGTTATTTATTTATTTATATATGTATTTATTTATTTTTCTTAATCTTCCTCTTCACATTCTCTGTCTGCCTTTGGTACTGAAGCAATGGAACCAACAATATTACTAGGATTCTTTTGAAAAACATCTCCCTTGAAGAACAAGGGAACAGCGACATTCACCAAGTTCAGTATCATTTTCTCTTCAGTGTGTACAGTGTGAATGAAGTTCATTTACTTACTGCAGGCTTTGGCCTTTGAAGACATATGATAACAACCATTATTATAACTTAATCAGATGTACATACACCACCTGTAAGCAGGTATAGGCTAGTGGGGAAGGATGTAAGCCATGGGAAGTGTGTACCACATACAGTCCCAAAAGTTAGCTGTGTTTCTGTGACAAAAGGCTGAATCCCCAGAAAACAAACACTATTTGAATGAAAACAAACCAACTTAATACTATTTGAGTGAAGCAAGTGTTAGAGCTCTTTAGTTTTACACAGAGACCAAGTATCATTCTATATTACAAGGCTATGTGACCACATCGAGATAAAATGTAGTAATACAGATTGTGGACGCCACAGTGCCCTATAAGTTGGGGGAGGGGGCTTCCCCACCCTGAAAAAGTATGTATTTGTGTGTTTCTTGAGTCAACCTTTGCAATTCATTTTTTTTTTTGTTGTAAGATTAGCATCCCAAACATCAACAGGCATAGGGTTAATATGTAAGTGCACCCCCACCCTCATTTATCTGACCTTTGGTCCCCTGCAGGAACACTAGCACAATTAGTTTTATAGAGGTCACACTCCTGCTGTCTAGGGATATTGAAAGTAAGCTTCAAACACATGTTGCTGGTCCTCCAACCAATCTCATATGAATCATATTAACAGGCAAAAGGAAAGGGTTGGTTGATGTGTATTTTATTTTGTGTAGTGTTTGCCTCCACTACCTACTGACCATTGAACCCTCTTTTGGTCTATGAGCCCCACTTTTTCCCCATTGGGTGAGTGCTGACAGAGGGCTGTTATCATCTTGGCAGCCATCAGGGTGGTTGCAAGTTTTTCATGTTTTTTTGCCTGGCCCTATGTACACTTGGTAAAGTACTGGTAATGGGATCCATAATGAGCTGACCACACAGGATGTCCACTCACTTCCACAAGGGGTTTTCCCTCCAAGTATCCATGCCTTTCCTTCTACAGCACAAGTGGTGGTCTCTCCAAACTCCACCAGGGAGACCACACTGCTTTGTGTGCCATCAAGTGCAGGCAAGTGGGTTATGCCTCTTTACTTCTCTCCCTCCCTGTCTGGCTCCTCCAGTGTTAGGATCACTAATCAGACCACAGCCACCTGGACTGCAAACAAGGCTCCATCACTCTGCACCACACAGCAAGGCTTTTTTTTAACTATTTTAGTAAATGTTAAACAGTGTACAAGACCAAGAATTAACAAAGTTCATTTAAGCATTTCTGTACAGCAAGCCACAAAATACATACAAGCACTTCAGACATTAATTAAAAAATAAGTTGAATACTCTATTCTAATTGCATGAGATTTTTAGATCTGGGTTCAAACTGAAAATTCTTTGAATATGCCTCAATATTTTATAGAGCTGTTATGTATACCACTTAACCTCTTATGGGCTGGTGTTTTCCATTCCTTTGCTTGTACTGCCGTGATAGCATATATTAGCACTAATCTAATCTGTGCTTCCTCATTAGTCCACTGTTCTGTTTCAGATCCAATATAAATTCCCATTTTCAGTGTATTTGCTTGTTAAAAAGTTGCAGAACCATACTTTTAAGTTGCGCCCATCTATATTGTGTTCTGGTAAAGTCCCAAACAAAAGGGTGATTGCTGCCACATCTCCAACACTTACTGATATTTAACCTACCTGCTTTGTGTAATCTGTTAGAGGTTAAATACAAAAAGAGTGCCAAGTGCATTTGTTGATGCCCCAGATAAGACCATCTCGTCAGTAAGTTACAGTTGTCTCACAGTTGCTCCCACTGCGTTTCATCTAATTTTGCCTTCTCATCTTTCGTCTATTTCACACATAGTCTTTGTATTGCTTTCTTTGACTTTCTGAAACTAATTTCTAGAATACAACCTTCTCCTACATTTTCATAGTAGCCCACTTTCTCCATGGACCTATACTTCCCCTCCCCACTTTGCCTGTCGAGCTCTAATTTCCATACAGTAATGTTTCAACTGTAACTATATAAGCCACTGAGACTATGGCAGTTGCTAGTTTGTTTGCAGTTCTTGGAAGATCTAAGTTTATATTTATCTGCAGTGACCATTGTGAGGTCTGAAGTCGGCTGTACCCAGAGTCTGATTACTATGCCTTTCTATGCAACTCTGTTTTGTGATGTCATTACATTAAGTGATTTTTTTTTATTATTCCAGATCTTAGTGTGTACCCAGAAGCCCCAGAGATGATGTTATAATATCACTAGACTCTTCTTACAGTCCTTTTGTCTTTCTTCCCTTAACCTCATGTTTCTCTATAGTGGTAATTAAAAAAAAGAAGTTATGTACTCACTATAATGTTCCATGTATATAGTCCATCTCGCCGAACATTATTACGTGTGGGTTTGGAGCCGATCTTTGGCTCTGACTCAGCCGCTTAGAAAGCCTGAAAACTTCTGATTGGCTCGTGGCTAATAGGTATCCCATGATGCATGCGCACATTCCCCAGATCTTGTTTGCTACTAGTCTACCAGAGTCAGACATGAAAAAGGAACAAAGGTCCAGAAGAATAAACTGTAATAAAAGGAGCCCTTGTGGCAAAAAAACACTATAGAAAGGGAAAAAAAACCTGTATCCAGATCCTCCAGGAAGGGGGCTGGTGGGTGGGTTCGTAATAATGTTCGGTGAGATGAACTACATACATGGAACGTTATGGTGACTGCATAACTTCTTTATGTAATGTAGTCCTATCTCACCTCCATTATTACGTGTGGGACAGCGTCCCTAGCATCTTGAGTGGGTGGCTCACTGGAAAATACTCCTGAGTACCATGGAACCAAACAAGGCTCTACTCCTGGAAGTTAAATCCAATTTATAATGGGAAATGAAGGTATGAGGGGTAGCCCATGTTGCTGCTGCACAAATAATATCAATCGGTGTCCTGGCTTGGAAAGCAGCAGAAGTAGAAAAGGACCTGGTGGAGTGTGCTTTAACTTTAAAGGGAAACTCCTTTCCCTGAGAACTGTAAATAAAGGAAATACAACTAGAGCGCCAGTTCGATAGTGTAACCTTGGAAACTGGCAAGCCTATTCTCACCTCAGCAAAGGAAATAAACAGCTGTTCTGATTTTCTAAATTCCTTGGTCCGGAGGATATAGAAACATAGTTGCCTGTGTACACCCAATTGGTGGAATGTATACTCTGCTTTGTTGGAATGATTAGGGAAGAACACTGGCAATTCAATTGTTTGGTTTAAGTGAAATTGAGAACAGACTTTAGGAATAAAGGAAGGGTTGGTCCAGAGAGAGACCCTATCTTTGTGAAAAATTAAGTATGGAGGTTTAACAGACAGAGCTTGTAATTCAGAAACTCGCCTGGCTGAGGTTATTCCTACCATAAAAAGAGTCTTCCAGGACAGAAACTTCAACTGAAAACTATGGGCTGGCTCAAAGGGTGGCAGAGTAAGTCTAGACAGAACTAAATTCAGGTCCCAAGGTGGAATGGGGTCTTGCACAGGAGGTCTTAACATTGTGGAACCCTTAAGAAAGGATTTGCACAGTTTGTGAGACATAAGACTGGAATCATTAATCCCCACATGAAAATTAGATATTGCTGCTAGTTGAACTTGGAGTGTAGCAGCCGCTGAACCTTGGTGAAAGAGTTCAGAAAGAAACTAGAACAATAGTAATGGGAGCTGTAAATGGATCAGCTTCTCTATTGTGTGCCCATATGGAAAATCTCTTCCATTTAGTATGATACAATTTTCTGGTCGAAGACTTGTGAGAAGAGGTAATAATATGAGTTACAGCTGGAGACAAATCATGAAGCCTGACTAGTGATGGAACTGGAGCAGCCATGTTGTCAGTTTGAGAGTGTGGAGACTGGGGTGAAGAGAACCTGACATGTGTGTCAAGAGGTCTGGCACTGGGTCCAGTGTCCATGGGCAGTCCAACAGGTGAGGCCTGAGAAAAGGGAACCAAATCTGATGAGACCAGTAAGGGGTGATGAGGATCATCTTGCTTCCCACCAGCATTGCTTTTTGTATGACCTTGGGGATGAGTGGAAAAGGAGGAAAAGCATAAAGGAGTCCCAGGGGCCAATCATGGACTAGTGCATCTCTTGGAGACTCTCCCGGAGGGGGGATGAGAGAGAAAAAGGTGCTGCATTTGGTGTTGATGGGACTGGCAAAGAGGTCACAGTAGGGATGTCCCCACTTGTGAAAGATCATACTGGTTACTTCTGGCTCAAGGACCATTCATGAGGTAACAAAATTGCCCTGCTTAGCTTGTCCGCTATTACGTTGGAAGTCCCCAGGATATGTGTTGCAATGAGAAAGCGTTGGGAAGAAATCACTCAATCCCAAACTCACATGGCCTCTCGACATAAGGGGTATGATCTGGTTCCCCCTTGTTTGTTTAGATACCAGACAACCGACATGTTGTAGGTCTGGATAGCTATCGGCCTAGAGGGAGAAGGTCGTGAAGTGCTTGCAATGCTAGAAGCACCACCCTCATCTCTAGGACATTGATATGCAGATGGGCCTCCTGCTCTTGCCATGTACCTTGGAGAGTCCTGCCAAGATAATACCCCCCACCCTATCTGAGATGCATCCGTGGTCACAGTGGCAATGGGTTGGTGTGGTACAAAGGGAGTCCCTGTGGTAAGATGGCCTGGTTGAATCCACCAACGTAGGTCCTTTTTGCAAGAATCTGTAATCAGGATCTGATGATGTAGGGGCAACTGTTGAAACGACCACTGGGATGACAGGAGCCATTGGAGTATTCTCATATGTAGTCTTGCTAAAGGTACCAAGGTTATGGTTGACGCCATAGTCCCGAGAAGCTGCAACACCACCTTTGCTTTGACTCTTTGAAAGGGAAGTATTCTGTAAATTTGTTGCACAAGATTCTGTATTCTGTCTGTAGGCAGTCTGGCTGACATCTCGACCATGTCTATGTTTGGTCCTATAAAAGTTATAGACTGAGTGGACAAAAAAGAGGATTTTTCCCAGTTTATCGAGATTCCCAACTGGGAACAGAGCTTGATTGTGGAATCTCTTGATTGAATTAGGCGATGCCTGGTGGTGGTGGTCAGGAGCCAATTGTCCAGGTATGGAAAGACTTGGATTCCCTGACACCGCAAATGAGCTGTGACTACTGCCATGCACTTGGTGAACACCCGGGGGGGCTGTGGTGAGACCAAAGGGCAGTGCCCAAAACTGGTAATGACTGGCTCCCAGCCGGAAGCGTAGGTAGCTCCTTGATGCTTTGTCCATCCTTATGTTGTAGTAGGCATCCTGGAGATCTACTGAGCACATCCAGCTGTCTCTCCCCAACAAAGGGAGTATGGACTGTAGAGTGACCATTCAGAACTTGGACTTCTTTACATGCTCGTGTAACCTGCTGTGGTCTAAGATGGGTCTCCAGTCCCTTGTTCTTTTTGGAACTAAAAAGAACCTGGAGTATGTTCCGAATCCTATCTGGTCTGTTGGGACCTTTTGGATGACTCTTTTTAATAACAGCTTTTCTGTCTCTACAGCCACTTGACCCTGTGATTGGGTGATACATCTGGGATCCTTTTGGGAGGGCATGGAGGATGGGAAAAGGGTATAGAGTAACCTCTGGTAATGATGTCTTGTACCCACTTGTCTCGAGTGAGATTTAGCCAAGCTTCTGGGTACAAGGACAGGCGACCCCTGACTGGCTCCAGAGATGCACAGTCGGGTTCCACATCAGGAATGCTGATAGGGACGGTCACGAAAGGAATCGCAACCTCCCTGATTTTTGTGGGCCTCCCCTGCTGCTAGGGCGACGTCTACCATTATTTCCTCCTCCCTTTCCTCTGAAGGAGGAATCACCTTATGTGTCATGGAAAGGTCTTTGTGATTTCTTGAACCACATTTTGCCGCTCTTCTGACCTTTAGGGTAAGGTCTAGAAGGAACGGCAAAATGGACACCCACGGCAGAGAGAGTCTTTCCTTCCTGCTCACACCTGGTGAGGGTATCTTTCACCTTGGGTCCAAAAGGAGAGGATCTGTCCACAGGAGCATTGGTGAATGTAGACTTGAAAGGCTCAGCAAAGTTGCATAGATGCATCCAGGAATGTCTCCTTAATGAGACTCCTGAACCTGCCGCCCTACTCACACCATCAGCTGCATATGAGATCAGCCGCATGGAGGAGTTAACAATAGATGTGAGTGTAGCCAACTGAGCTGACACTGTAGATGGGACTGCTTCTGTTGAGGTACTCTGAAGAGTATCTCCTAATTCCTTTAGGAGATCTCTCTGAAGTCTCATAAAATGTGATAGCTAGTTCAGCGATCTGAGTGTAAAAGCCGCTGAAGAGAAGATACTCTTCCCATACTTATCCATCATATGGGATTCCTTGTTAGGTGGATGGATAGAAGAAGAAGTCTCTGCTAGCTCCTTCTTAGTGGCTGCCGCCACCACCATGGCATCAACAGGTAAACCCCTAGATAAAAACTCTTTGTCCTTTGGGGCAGAGAGAAATTTATTCGGCCTCCTGGGGACCAGTTCCATGGCATCAGGAGTCTGCCATGCCTTCTGACTCACGAGATCTAGCAATTCATCAAATGGATGAGACACCCATGAAGCTGAGGACTGAGACCCAAAAGCCTTCAGGTACACTGACTCCTCATCAGAAGGGGTAACAGTGGGCCAGCCACCTCTCTGCCTGAGGATCTCCAAAATGTCTGCAAAGATGACATCTTCAGAGGACGACTTAGGAGGACCCCTCCGACTCATCGAGGTCAGTGTCAGATGTGACAGACTCATCAGGGGAGTCTACATGCTTCATGCTTCCTCTTATGATCGATCTTCCACAGTGGGGTCTTCTGGGGAGGTCTCAGAAGATCGGGGACCACCCAAACGGGGGTCCTGAGGCTGTGAGTCTCTACCATCCCGGGGGAGAGAGGATGCTGAGACCGTAGTCAGTGCTTGAGGGAGTATAGCATCGGTACTCCTACATGGCACGGATGAACTATCCAACATGCTCCTCATCTTTACAAAAACCGATTCCTCTGGATCCAAACGATGCCCCGGCTCCGAGGAGAGCATAGGCGCCGATGGCTCCAAAGGAATCGGCTCAGAGAAAGATGTAGGGTCCGAGCTCACTCGGGCCGACGCACCAAGAGGAAGATTCGGCACTGAAGAGGTTCGGTTCCAAGTGTCCCCCTCGGGCCCGACTGAAGAGCTTCGGACCCTAGACACTTTGGACAGCGCTGACAGTGTCGGAGCGGGGCTTGGCTCTGAGACAACCACCCGGGGTGCTGGAGCCGAGGACACCACTGTAGTTGGTACCGACAGCATCGGCTCCAAAGGCCCATTCTGGGTTGGAAGAGGAAAAAGAGCAGGGTCGGTAACAGGAGTCAGCTCCGAGACAGAAGTGGTCGGAACCGATAAAAATTTTGGCAAGGCCGACGACTTAAGGAGTCTGAGCACCACTCTCTCGATGTCTTCTTCAGAAAAGCTCCTGGAGGATCTGGAGGACAGTGTTGGAGACCTCACTCTCTGTAATATAGGTGATTTTAAAGTAGGGGAGACCGGTGGAATGTCTGTAGACTGGCTCCGAAAAGGACTGCTGGTGATCGGCACCGAAGCGTGCCGACACTGCAATGTCCATGTCCAGAATCTCGATCGGTTCCGAGGACAGTGGAGCCGAAGAGACAGAGACCATCTCTGATTTAGGTAACTTCTGTGGAGGTTCAGAGACAGAAGTTGAGGCTGGAGAAGGCCTTTTGGAGGTCTTGCCCTTATCTTTACTGGAAGAATATGACCTAGCAGAGAAGGACGAGCTGGCTAGGTCTTCCTCGAAAGAAGGTTTTAGCAATCCTTTTAGAATCAACTTATTCTTCTGTTCCTGGAGCACTCTAGGACTAAAGGAATGGCAAAAGAGACAAGTCTCTTGAAGATGTAGGGCCCCTAAACAGTACACACAGATGCTATGTCCATCAGTGATAGACATTTTTTGAAAGCATTTAGTACACTTTTTAAATCCTGACTGTTTATGCTCTTTAAGTTCCTTAGACATAATGGCAGTCTCAATAGGCGATTGAAGAGAAAAAGCAACCCACTCACTCAACAAGAGAGGAACTAGATCCTCTAACTTAAACAGATCTAGCCCTGTTTCTCACAACAAACAACCAAGGGAAGTTTTACTAGGTTATGTAACTTAAACAAACCTAGTGTAAAGGAAAGGGAAACAGACCAATACCTCTAAGTAAAACGGTTTAGTAAAATGCACACACTCACAGGAACACACACAAAAAAGGCAAACAGGCTCAAAATTTTATAGCAGAAAAGTCAAATCCAGAAAAAAGTCAGGTCCGGTTAAATTGACACAATTGGTTATCACAATAAGGCTAACAGCAATAAGAAAGGCACTTCACAAAAAGTTAAAAAACTTCTAACAATCAGAATAATAAAGAACTAAATCACTTAGCCACGGCCAAATAAAAGAAGCTTCCGAATGAAGACACGGCAAACGAGATCTGGGGAAAGGTCGCATGCATCATGGGATACCTATTAGCCATGAGCCAATCAGAAGGTTTCAGGCTTTCTAAGCGGCCGAGTCGGAGCCAAGGATTGGCTCTGAACCCACATGTAATAATGGAGGCGAGATAGGACTACATAACATCTATACTTTTCTTGGCATCATTCTGGTTTAAGCGACTGACATTTTTTTGACAAACTTGTCACTTACTAGCCTTCAGGAACCAGCTTGATTGTTATAACTCCAAGCTAATATTTTGTACTTTCCATTTACATGAAGCTTATGACTGACGTCTCATGACAGGAGTTGCTGTGCATCTCACTGCCAACACTTTTATGTATATAGGTTGAGGAGGAAACTTGATTATGAGATACGAACCTGATGTCTTAACTGTAAACTTGATCTACCCCTTGGCTCATACACTCTAATTGTTCTTTCAGAAATATGTGTATTTTAGGGTTTTGTATGACTCAGTCAAAGCTTTTGATTCAGTAACTTATCCACTTATTCCACAAAAACTGAATGCTTTTGCATTAAAAGATGGCCACTGTGTTACGCTTAGTAGCATCTTAGAAATATAATTCAATGCAACCTCCCCAGAGCTATCTGTTGAAGTCAGCCTGCACTGTGCAAAGATCCTAGACAGCTTAGCACTTTTTCTTCTCTTTTCTATACTCATAACTAATTATGTGTTTGACAACATTATGTTCTATGCTGACTGATAACCTATCATCATCAAGAGCATACAGTATGCTGCCTATGTTATAGTGGAGCTGTTTCTGAAGGTACAAATGCTCATTAACATGGCTAACTAAAAGAAAAATGCTATTTGGGATCAGAAATGGCCAGTCAAGACTTCAAAGGCCATGAAAATGAAGGTGCCAAATGGGGGCTGGTTGAAAGTGTGTATGCTTTTAAATATCTCAAGATATACTTAGCCATTCATCTTTCACCTGATGTCCACATTAACTATATAATTTCTTTTGCTCTATTTTTGTCCCCACTGTCTCATCTTTCACCCGATGTCCACATTAACTATATAATTTCTTTTATTCTATTTTTGTCCCCTCTGTCTCAATTTTCACCCGATGTCCACATTAACTATATAATTTCTTTTGTTCTGTTTTTGTCCCCTCTGTCTCATCTTTCACCTGATGTCCACATTAACTGTTCTATTTTTGTCCCTGTCTCATCTTTCACCCAATGTCCACATTAACTATATAATTTCTTTTGTGTCCCTCTGTCTCATCTTTCATAAAATTTCTTTTATTCTATTTTTGTCCCCTCTATCTCATCTTTCACCCGATGTCCACATTAACTATATAATTTCTTTTGTTCTATTTTTGTCCCCTCTGTCTCATCTTTCACCCGATGTCCACATTAACTATATAATTTCTTTTGTTCTATTTTTGTCCCCTCTGTCTCATCTTTCACCCGATGTCTGCATTAGCTATATAATTTCTTTTGTTCTATTTTTGTCCCCTCTGTCTCATCTTTCACCCGATGTCCACATTAACTATATAATTTCTTTTGTTCTGTTTTTGTCCCCTCTGTCTCATCTTTCACCCGATGTCCACATTAACTATATAATTTCTTTTGTTCTCTTTTTGTCCCCTCTGTCTGCTGGTCATCAGTCCCCTCCTAGAACATCAGCTCATTTATTCTTTATCACCAGGACAAGGGTTTAAGTGGGATGGGCCATCAGTCAGGCATCCATCAGGAATAGTTTGAGATTATTTTATGCTTTAGATTCTAGTCACTGCACACACCTGGTAAAGCAAGGGGGAGGGGATGTGCAGTGTGCTAACTTCGCAAGGGGGTGTTCCCTCGAAGCATTGCTACCCCTACCCTTTAAGTAAGAGAGATGGTTTCTCCACACTCCACCAGGGAAACTGCATGGCTTATTGTGTTACTAAGTGCACACAACCCCCCCCCCCACACACACACACCCACAGGAGAGTTAACAGGCCATGCTCCTTCACTCTTCCTTTTTGCTTGGCTTGCATACTCAGCCATGGTCACCTGGGCTGCAGTCAAGGCTCTATCCTTCTGCACCATGGAGGCACATTAGCCATAACATTTACAAAATAATGTTATGTCTAATGTTATGGCTAATGTTATGGCTAATGTGCCATAACATTAGCCATAACATTATTTTGTCAATGTTATGGCTAATGTGCCTCCATGGTGCAGAAGGATAGAGCCATTACATTGACAAAATAATGTTATGGCTCTGTCCTTCTGCACCATGGAGGCACATTAGTCATAACATTGACAAAATAATGACAAGCTATGCTTGTACTTCACCGCAAGAGTGACAGTATGACTACCAAGCAACAGTTCAAAATCCCTCCTCTACATACTTCCTTTTATCTAAAAAATCCACTGACTGACTAATGTTTCTAAAAATGAAAATGATGTTTAATTTGTAGCTGTAATCCCTAGCATATAGTGGTTTAGTATCTTCCTCAACAACAGTACAGTACTTCCAGCAATGTCACATGACTGTTTCACAAGCATGTATGCATACCTATTGTAGGGCTGTGAAAAGATAAGAAGGATTGCACTAATTAGACAGCTACAGACCCATAGCTCTCATTACAAAACACCCAAAGATATATGTGATACTACAAGAAAAGGAAGTCTGCAAGTAGTTCACCCCTCTGAAGTAGGACTCAGCAGAGGCACATCTGATCAAAACAGAGAAATCATTGCAGAATTCCAGTGAGACATGAGAGACTCTTCACCTAGATAAAGATTTGTGAGGAAAGTTAGTTGTCGTTATATCAAAATGTGTTCCAAAAATTAAGTTTGTCTACTTTGGGCTACTGGACCCCAAATACTCACATTTATTAGTATTAACCACAAATGGTTGTATCTTGAATCATGGTTACCTAGACAGTACTGATACAGTAGAAACATGTCTCAAATGAACATTTTGTTCCTCTAGCTATACATAATTATCAACATGTCTGAAACAGTGAACCTGTAGCAGAATCAAATAATGTATATGTTTGCCAATAATAAAAAAACAAATCCATTATTATTTCTAAAACATACTACATCTAACTTCCCTGATGATTTCTCCCCAGACTAGATATACACAACACTTTTTCTAGGACATCAATTAAAATTAAGAGAAAGGCTATGTACTTTCTCAATTTCACCCATACCACTTTTTAAAAATACTACAAAACTTATGGAGTCAGCCATTAATCCTAAACACCATTTTAATGAGTGATTTCATTATAAATGTCTTGGATCCACCTGATACACACCAAAAAAAAGACTTATTTAATCTCTTGGTCTTATAATATCAGTGAATGAATCTACTAGGCCGAACACATAAGGATGATCATATTCAACTGAAAATCCTGGACTTACTACCTTTGGACAGAGATGTGCTTGTTTATCAATACAAGCAACATGAGTGACTATGGCCCAGTTACATCAACTGATTATGAAAAATCCAAAACCATACCTACCACTCTACATAACAGATCAGCCTCTCAATGAGAAAATGAAACCTGCACTAGCTGCACATTTACAGGGAATTAACTGGAATCTCATATTTAATAAAAGGTGCCCAAAGACAGCGTACTCATATTTCAAAATCATTCATTCTAACATTCAGGAGCTCTTCTTCCCCCACAAAGAAGAAAACAGTAAAAGTTAATATATGTTACAAGTTAAACTCAAAAATAAACTCCCTTCCTAAAGAAGGAGCCTTATATCACTGGGAAAAAATCCGCCTCAGAACAGTACCTTATATAGCGACTATCATAATTTAAGAAAAAAAGTACAGGAACTGACCATGTCCCCAAGTATTACATATCTTAGAAACAGGCAGTTTCCTCTCCTTGTCTCTTGTGGAGAACCATAAAAGTCTTAAATACCAGAGTAATAGAGTCCCCATCTCTACCCTCTTCCTGATCCAGTTACCCATCTTGCAGTAGATTCAAAGTATGTCTTCTCTCAAAATCCAGCCTGCTCTAAATAAATATTCTAACTTTGTTCCAGTCCCTATTATTTCCACATGCTGTATTCTAGCCTTCTATTTTAAACAAAACAATCCTCAAACTGCTGAACAAACTTGACGCAAGATCCTACTCCAAAAACAGTACACTACCATCCTGCCTTTCTTAAAGTAGAAGCCTATAATCCATCTCTGTCCATTGGAATGACATCAAAATAATTAATACACCCTCCACACAATACCTCTGCCCAGAGCTCATATACCTAATAGACACCATAACTACAAGTCAAACTCTGCTTTTATGGCAAAAAAATATAGAGAAAATCATTTACTAACAAAGAGTTCATCATCTTATCAAACTGGATTTATTTCTAGATAAGCAGTCTGGCTCTAAAGATCTCTTCAGTATCATGTCAGTGCTTTATACTGTTATTAACATAATACACTATACTATATTACAACAACTGATAATGTGGTTGAAACATACCAAGTACAGGAACTCTTTCATTAGCTGTATCCTAGGGGTCTGTTCTTGTTTCAATTCTCTCTCTTTCTAAATGACTTAACTCAAGATCACCCATTCCTCAATATAATAATTTCCAAACCAAAGGATAAAAAGGTCATACAGACAAACTGTTCAATAAAAAAAAAAAACTGCAAGAAAAACCAAGACAAGCTAGAGTTTTCACTGTGTGATACTTTAAACCTCCTGTAAGGGAGGCCCATGGGATATATGCAAATAACTCTTTAAGGAGATCAAGTGTTTCAGCTACATGGCTTCTGAATATCCATGACTTTTTTTCTTTTTAAGTCTTTATAGTCACATTTACACCAATAAAGCCAACCCCCACTAGCTAGTGGCATGCATGTTTTGGCCTTTTTATTGACTGTGTCAGCATAGCATAAGTAGATAGTTTGGCTAAACTTCATGAGCACAGGGTCTTTAAACCTAGCTGATGCCCATAAAGATTACGGTGCTTGCAAAATACCCCAACTAACATCCAAAACAAAGGGTAAAAAGTGCACACAAAAAGACTTGTTAATTTTAAACTCAGATAAACAAGCTACTTCCTTGTAAAATAATCTCAAAAGCATACTATTATTATACTATGGCACTGGATTTCCAAAAATCAGTGTAGTACCAATTAAAAAAAAAAAACATTTTGGTACCAATAAAAATATGATCAGCCTTGCCAAGTAAGTGACATTCTAGGTACTCCTATCTCACTACTATTACTACATTGGCTTAACCCTAGACTCAGCAGTGCAATTTCACCACCATATTGTACTTTTAATCAATAAAATCCTAAAACCTGCAAACTTTACTAGAAAATAAAAATAAAAAATCTGTTATCTTCAGAATCAAATATGGCACTTCTTAGAAATGAACCAGTCTTAAAGCAATAGTATGTTCTGCCTATTATTACCATAAATTCATCCAGTAATAAAACACTACTACAAATTGCCATCACTAGAATTTGCCAGTAACCATTTGAAATATCTGGACTTGCTACAGTGAGTCCCGAATTACGGAAACTGAATCACCAAAAGAATGGACTTACATAGACTAAGTCTAAGATACCATTTCTTGGAATATTCCCTTTCTTCTGAGGTATGGCAACCTTTGGAGTTGGTTTATGTAACTTTGGGGGGGGACTTGTCCCCTACATGGGAGGGTGCAAAGGGGCTTTGCCCCCTGCAAAAAGAAGTTTAAAGGAGAAGAGTGATTTTTGACATTCTTGTCCTGTGGTTTTGGTCTTTTTTTTTCTCTTTAGGCTTGTTAGTACTTGGCATTTTGAGTGCCGGCATTTCAGTAGAAAGCCAAACCTGCCACTTTTTAACTCTCTCACATCCAGAATTCACCAATGTCTTTCACTAATGGCATGCGCTACCTTCCTCCTTCTACCTTCTCTTCAAACTAATCATTCAACATAAATACCAAAAATTATTTTTTAATCTAACAGTGAAAATCTCTACCCCTACCCTTAGAGATACTAACAAAGAAGTAAACTCGCTAAAAAGTCCCCTTAAAATCTGTAGCAGGAGACAAAACATTCTTTAACATAGTGCCTGACTACAGAAATAAGCTTCCATTGGACAAGTGAAAAGAGCAACCTCCTCGCACCTTCCAAAAGATAAAAGACACATATCCTTACTGAAAATAAGTGCAAATGTTTCAGAGATTGTGTTTAATAGTACTTCAAATTAAAACATTCACTGCAATATATCTCCACACATTATTAAATATTTAAGTGTCCTTTAATGCCAAACATTTGCCCTTGTACAACCAGAATGGTATGTGATGTTATTGTCTGATTTTCAAAGAGTTTTTAATTGCTTTGTGTCTAGGCCACACATTTGAGAGTGTTCTGTTTCAATCCCATATTATCTTTGGTGGAAAAGTACAATCCTTTACTTAATTGCCTTATATTTGTAGTTTAAGAGGGCTAAGGCTACTATTCTATTTTTGCATTATTTGCTGGGTCTCTGTACTTTAAATCATTGTTCAGTACCTATGAAATTTAATGTCATTTGTTGTTGATTTCTGCGCATTGTGAGCATTCCTTAGACAATTATTCACTGGATTTGCTTGCTTGTTACTGTAATCCCACACTTTTTTTTCTACAGTAGAGTTGATTTAACATCAAGAAGGATTATGTCTGAACTCTAGCATGATCTCATTCTGAGCTTGGGAATCACTCTAGATAGCTTTAAGTGTAAGTTGGTGATTGCCCAAAGAGCTATTTTGACTGTTAGTTTCTGTGCTTGCACAAATTTGGCACTTTTGTGTAATGCTGCTCATTGAGAAGTAGGGTTTGGCAGTGAGCTGTACAGAAGTATGCACTTCAGATTGACATCAAAACTTCCTTTGACATCTCCCCAGTACTTAGATATGCATACAACTTGTTTAAGTGATGAGGAATACCACCCTATCAGTTTAGTACTATATAGATTTTTTGTAGTCTGTACTGCTACAGCATCCTAACTAGTCAGCTGTAAAGCCTTGTTGTACCATCCCCTTGTAAAAAATGTAAATAGGAAATGTAACATTAGAGGCACACTATCCTACCTCTGCAGCCAACTTAATGGGTTTGGGTGTCCTGAAACAATGTAGCAATTGTCTCATATATACTGACAACCACCTAATTATAAAGCAGACTGATAAGGTATGCAAAAGATGTAGTTACACAATGTAACTGGAGGCAAGACTCTCACTAACACTGAAAATATGAAACAGGTTGTAAGCAACATACACAATAAACCCAACCACACATAATATGGATAAGACACAGAGACCTGTAAACGCTGAGGCTCTTAATCTACGGACCCGGACAAACACAGACGTATACTTCTGAGTAGTCTTATTTACAAAGCCATGGAAACAATCACCATGGAAATGACAAACAATTCTGCTTTCCTGCTGCCTCATTACTTGTCACCCTGGTGTGACATGCTACTACAGTGCATTTGTCCACTCATGCGCATGCACTTCCACACATATACATAATCCACACTTATAATACTGCTCGATGGGTACACAAATCTCAATCTTTTATGCTGCCTTGGTTGACTCCTGGCCTCTGCTGGTTGTAACTTGTAGTGGAAAAGCTTGTCCTTCACCCCAGGATGTGTGAGCCAATACCAGCCAGTCAATCCAAACCTCCCTTGCTTGATCCTTCACTGTCTAGATGACTAATCAGTTTGTAGGTAAGTACTAGGCTAGCTGCCCTTGTGTGACATTTTAAGCATAGACAATTTCCTTTTTTTGTGCTTGAATTAACCTATTATATTTAGGGTCAGACTGGTCTTACCCATTCCATGGTTGATCATTATATATTACCCTTAGTGAGTGTGAGAATATTAGATATGGTTATCTGTGCTAGCATGACTGTCTGAAGTTTTGTAAATAATTGTAAATGATTGTAAATGACCTTGTGTTACATATGCCAGCATGAACAGCTATAATTTTGTAAATAAGTTTGTCTTTTGATTCTCACTCTGATTTATGCAAGATGTTTGAATGTCAAACAATGTTCTTCTGGCTGACCAAATGTATATGTTCTTTGTGGGGAGAGTTCTGAATGCATGTTGTACCAGAGTCAGCTGACCCAGATGTGATGTCATTGTGTGCCAGGGCTGGGAGAATAGAATCTTCACTGCAGCTGTTTGTTTACTTTTCAACATCTCATATGAGAGTAGAATCATCATGGCAGCTTCCTGTTACTTTTGAAAAACAATCTGCTATAAAAAGCAGTTTCTGATTCAGTTGTTCAGTTATTGTTCAGCAGCTGATTTCCAGAGCTGTTCAGCAGTAGTAGTCCAGTTGTTTCCAGGAGAGGAGTTGTTCCAGTCGCTGAGGACAGACAACAGCCTGGAGTGTGGCCATAATTTCTCATCTTATCTTGCTGAGTTATTTAGATTAGAGAGGGACAGTTCATCTTCAGATAGTCAAGGAATTACAGTTAGAGAGAGGGTTTTCTAAAATCAATGTGAGATCTATCATACATATTTCCTGTGTGTTAAACTCTGATGTTTAATGGAATCAGTTATTCAATATTTACATGTTTTAAATGTTTTTATTTATTATTAAATGTTTTACTACCTTTCATTGTGGCTGGTAATTTAGTTAATATTTGTAATAACTTGAGAGTATTTATGCTTATAGTGATAACACCAGAGTCACTCCATAAAGCCTTACTGTTTGGGTTACATGCTAACATTTGTATCAATAACTATTTTATCCAATATAACTGAACACCCCTTTTGAAGGGTATTGTGGTGTTTGACTGGTGGCAGCAATTACCTTGTAATTTGGACAAAGTAGCACAACAGGTAAATATGTCAATCTTCCCAAGAGTATGTGTATGTGTGAATATCAAACATTTAAGAGTGAGTGTGTCAGATACTGAAGACACAGTGTTCTGCAGTAGTTAATGTGGAGACTCTTTTGGGGACCTGAGGTGAAGCATATAGTCCACTTCCAGGTTTCAGAACCTATTCCTGGTGTATCCTTACAGGAAGTTGTGTATTTCTATCCCTGTTTTTAGTGACACTCCCTTACTGGAGACAGCGGTGAGGACTGAGACTCCTTATTTACTGCTCTGGGGTGAAGAAGGTCCATCACAGTGAGAATAACTTGGATCATACCTTAGATAATTTGAGGGGAACCATGCATAAGATAAAGCATTTAGGAGAGGCCTCTGTCCATTAGTAGAACAGGAGCAGTCCTATGGTAAATTTTATGTTTCCAGCCCACAGATGCAAGTTATGCTTGAACATGGACATGGATGAGCTTTGTTTTACATGGATGGGGAGTCTGTTCCAGAGCAGCAGTAACCTCTATGATATATACCTGTCCTTGCAAAATGTTTAAACATGTGATAACTGCAGGACTTAGTCTACTCTCTTAGTGGCTTCACGCCCTGTATAAGACATGCAAAGGCTCTGAGAGATGCACTATATAACCAGGTATTGTAAACATAATATCACAGTTATTACATGGATTTAATGTCTAAAATACATTTTACCACCTTAAAAGTACATGTCTATTACCTGTAATAATTTGGTTTGAATGGTCCAGTCTTACTGATTCCAAGATATTTTGCTTGATCATCTGTCAGCTCAGTAAGATGGGCATCAAAAGAAGGCAAATGTAGGCTGGCAACATACTCATCTGTGAAGCAGAACATTACAAAGAGATGCTTTACTAATGCAGGACACAAACAGATGCTTTATTAGCGTAATAATTAGTTAAGTTAGAGCTATGTATGTGCTACATTCACAAACCAGATTTGAAAAATGCAAAGTTAAAATGGTGAATATATTCAAAATTTATATACAACATTGCTTGTATGTTCAAAACATTAATATCCCACAAGAACAGAATCTTTCCACTGTCTGTTGTTGAAGGAACATTAATGGTGACAGTAACTTTAAGTTCTGCTTCCTATTTACTTAACTGCTTCAGCCCAGCACTGTACAGAAAGAACGCAGACAACTAACAAGTAAATATGCATAAAACATGATATGAAATAGTATGACAGACTAAAAAGTTAAAAAATATGTGGCTATTAAACAAAGAAATTAGTAGGTTGTAAAGCCAGCATGTACAAAACAGTCAGAATAGAGCCAATCTGGACAGACGTTAGTGTGAATAAATGCAAATTAAAAGAGTGCTTAAAGTCACTCATTGACTAGAAGACTGTCTCGGCCAACCAGAAAGAGATTCAACAGAAAACATACCATTCATGAAGTAACAGTAGATACATTTATGATAACAGGTGTTTGTTATTGAAGAAACCATGGAGAGTGAAGGACACAGAGACTGACACATCAAGGAACTTAACTTACAGCCACAGAGTAAAACAGAAGACAAACAGAACACAATGTAGTAATATACAGAAGAGGCTAAACAAGATGAGTGTTGAAGGAGTCAGCAGATATAGAAAGGAGATGATATTGCTGAAGTAGGAAGTAAGTTATCTCAAAGATCTTTAGTTATCAACAGAAAAATATGCTGGTCCAGTAGTGCAGAGGTAAGACATCCATCTGCACTAATGGTAATTCAGGTACAAGTACTACTTTGGATGACAGAGGACTAGATGGGTGGGGGGTGGGTGGCATGAGCTTTTGAAAGCTTGCTTGCCCTTCCTATTTGGGGAGGGTGATGATTGAGGGCTCTTGCTTCATAACTGGCACCTAAGGATGACTGGACATGTACATCATCTCAGACCAGCATGAAAGAAGTACACATGCCTAGACCTGTCAATCTGCTATGTGCCTTAAGAGAAGGGAAACTGTACATTGGACAGCTGAGGTGCATGCAGTGATATCCCAACACCATTAATTCACTCACCCACCAGTAATGGCTACATTCAACAATGATGAGAAATGACTAGGTTCATGCATACCACTCAACTGTGCAGATTTTCACAGAATGCACAGATTTTTGCATCATATTTTTAGTCTTCCACATAAAATTTGGGGTTTTCTGGACATCTGAGTTTCATACATTCTATCCTATCTTTCAGAAAATGCATGTTAACACAAAACCTGTAACTCAGGCAACTTTTATTTTTAACTTTATAAGAGCAATATTTACATTTTTTTTCCATATTTTGGACATTTTGGTTGAGAGGTATGGGTTCATGTCACACATTCAAAAGGACTGCAGTTAAGAATACTAAAATAAAATCCAACAAACACTGATTTTCAACATGAATGGAAATAACTTATTTTGCCGAACAGCAAATCCACCAGTCCACCTTAGTCATCTTCCTCACCAACTTTACTTAAACATATTAACTCCACACCTACTCAGTCATCGAAAAAGTACAAACATCATCTAACAGGAAATCTATTCCCACATCAGCACTGTGAATATTACACAAAAATGTATCTACAGTCTTAATAAGAAATGTAAAAACATCTAAAGACAGAGAAACAGTAATGTCAACATCGTTAACATATATCTCACAGAAAAAAACATACAATTAAACTCTGATTTAGCAAAAACACAAATACTGAAGTTGTAACAAAGCCAAAAACAACACATCATTACAACTATAATTAACTTTATTATTATTTTTGCTAATATTGCACCCAACCTAAAATGATTCAACAACAGTCTCCTGTAATTTGACGGATCAAATTATTTTACATTTTCAGTGCAATCTACATGGAGATACATGTTTTGAAATGTGTTTTTGCAGTTTTTATTAACTCTTTACCACTGTGACAGACAGCCTAATTTAGAATGTATTCTGTTTTTTTTTTGTGCTGTTCTTTGATAGGTTCGTAGGTAGGTACTAGGCTATTGGCCCAAGGGCCTAAGTAAGTCTAGCCAACAAGGTTCCCTGGCTTACGCCACCCAAGAAAGTTATTTTCCTGTGCCCTTGTCGAGCAGAGCCACATAAGTGATCCCCGGGGTGTATTTCCTATTTCCCATCCAATCATCAAGATTTTTCTTGAAGAGTGCTAATGAGGAACTTTGCTTGACATAGATGGGTAGCTTGTTCCAGAGTATGGGAAGTCTCTGGGACAGGAATCTACCCTCCAGCATGTCCTGTTTATTGTGGTGACAAGGTTTAGGTACCTAGAGCATGTAGCTTGGAGGGATTGGGATTTCTTTAGGTGCAGCATGTCCAACAGCTCTGGGTTTGACATAGCTTTATATGTTAGGCAGAGATCACCTTGGAGTAGGCGATATGCTGTGGAGTAAAGCTGGAGTTTTTTGAGACAGTCAGTTTAGGGCATCTGTTTGAGGCCAGTAATCCTCTTTGTGAGGTACTTCTGTGGCCTTTCCATCTGCTGCAGATGTCTTGTGAGGTACATTCCAAAAGGGGTGTTGTACTTATAATGGTTCTGAGTGTCAAGTAGAGGGGAACAATGACATCTTTTTTCCTGGATGGGAATCCTTTTGTGATGAGGTGTGCCACATAGAAGGATTTCCTGACTACTGTGGCGATGAGGTTATCAAAGGAGAGACTACTGTCCACCTGGGTCCCAAGGTCTCTTATCACACATTCGGCATTAAGTAGACTGCCGCCTATGTGGTAGTTAATGGGTACAGAGTTTTTACCAAAGAGGATGACAGTGCACATTTTGGCATTGAGCTTGAGGCCGTGGCTCTGATACCAGGCATCTGTCTCAGTGAGGCTCTTCTGTAGGATGTCCACATCATTTGGGGACTCGACTATGGCTCTTTTTTTTAGTTTGTATTTTGAATGCTAAACAGTACTATATAATACTGCTTTTTATATACTGCAGTTACTGTACTATTACATATTGGTCCAGAAATTGTGTAGTACTTAGAACTAAGTAAAAGTGAACAAATGGCCAGTCTGCTTTAATTATCCATGTTCTGCTCAGGTACCAGCCTGGCCACCCCTGCTTATGTCTGGATTTTTCTATCTCCTCTTAGTTCAATTTGCAGGCTATATAAAAATCTTTGTAGCTGTAACTGTCTTCATTTGGAACAATAGCTGAAAGAAATACCATGAGTAGCTAGAGCTATAGCAAGGCTGAGGTGAAGGGGGCAAAAGCCGCATGTGCAAGCCGTTATAGAATGAGACTGACACAATAGGAGAGAAGCTGATCATTTGCTTCAAGCAGTGTATGCAATGACATGACAGGCATTGATTGGGATCATGCATGTTTAAGGGTGACAGTCACTGTTTGGCTTCCCATACACTCATAACATCAGCAGCATGTAAGAGTTTGCTGACCTATCCTTGAATTGCAAGACTGTAAGAAATACGGCTTACAATATTACCTGCAAACTTGAAAGTCAAGGACTGACTGGAAATTCTTACAGAGTACCCTTGTCAGTGTGTGTGTGTGTGTGTGTGTGTGTGTGTGTGTGTGTGTGTGTGTGTGTGTGTGTCTGTGTGTGTGTGTGTGTGTGTGTGTGTGTGTGTGTGTGTGTCTGTGTGTGTTTGTGTGTGTCTGTTTGTGCGTGTGCTCTGTATAGCAAATAGCTGTTATGTAGACACAGAATAGTTGTGTAAAATCTTCCCATAACAATAGATGCCCTTCTCTTCTATGCTGCAGTATTCTTTACATATGTGTTGTATTCCACCCATCGACCTGACGTCTGGCCTGTTTACAAAAGCTTACAGCCACTACCAGTAAGTGGGACTTCGCACGTAGGCTCTGACAGCATTAGCCATAAAAGAGACATCCGCCCGTACCATCCTCAGAGCTAGTTAGCCCCATGAGGAACAACAATACTAAGGCAAACAAGGAGTTATCCTAGGAAGTAACAAGTTGTAGGGCGGAAGGCGGGAAGGACAGAATAATGCAACATAGAAGAGAAGGGCATCTATGGTTATGGTAAGATTTTACACAACTATTCTATGTCCTTCTATTCAATGTTGCAGTATTCTTTACATATGGAAGACTGCCAAAGCTCAAAAGGAATCCAGGGAGGTGGAGGGAGTATAGGAAGAAAATGAGGAAGCATTTTTCACATGTCCATGCAAAATCATTCTGGCAAATTCTGCCCTCAACCTAGAGATAATATCTGAATTGTAATGTTCATAGGTTCATAGGAAGGTACTAGGCTATTGGCCCAAGGGCCTAAATAAGCCTAGACAACAAGATTCCCTGGCTTACACCACCCAAGAAAGCTAATTTCCTGTGCCCCTGTTGAGGAGAGCCACATAAGTGATCCCCAGGGTGTATTTCCTATTTCCCATCCACTCATCAAGATTTTTTTTGAAGAGTGCTAATGAGGAACTTTGCTTGACATAGATGGGTAGCTTGTTCCAGAGTATAGGAAGTCTCTGGGACAGGAATCTATCCCTCCAGCATGTCCTGTTTATTTTGGTGACAAGGTTTAGGTCCCTAGAGTGTGTAGCTCAGAGGGATTGGGATTTCTTTAGGTGTAGCATGTCCAGCAGCCCTGGGTTTAACATAGCTTTATATGTTAGGCAGAGATTTTCTTGGAGTAGGCAATATGCTACAGAGTAAAGCTGGAGTTTTTTAAAATGGTCAGTGCAGGGCATCTGTTTGAGGCCAGTAATCCTCTTTTTGAGGTACTTTCTGTGGCCTTTCCATCTGCTGCAGATGTCTTGTGAGGTACATTCCAAAAGGGGCGTTGTACTCTATAATGGTCTAATGAGTGCCGAGTAGAGGGGAGCAATCACTTCTTTTTTCCTGGATGAGAGCCCTTTTGTGAGGAGGTGTGCCACATAGAAGGATTTCCTCACTACTGTGGCAATGTGATTATCAAAGGAGAGACTACTGTCCAGCTGGGTCCCAAGGTCACTTATCACACATTCGGCGTTAAGTTGACTGCCGTTTATGTGGTAGTTCATGGGTACAGAGTTTTTACCAAAGGGGATAACAATGCACTTTTTGAAATTGAACTTAAGGCCATGCCTCTGACACCAGGCATCTGTCTCAGCGAGGCCCTTCTGTAGGATGTCCACATCATTTGGGGACTTGACTATGGTTCTTAGTTTGCAGTCATCTGTGAACTTCGTTAGTCAGAAGCCTTCTGTGTTAGCCTGTACTTCAGAGAAGTAGATACCAAACAGGAAAGGTCCAAGGATTGAACCCTGTGGTACTCCACTTGTCACTGGTTTGATGCCAGATTTAGAGTCTGTAACTTTTACAGTGTGGGCTCTGTCAGTGAGCCAGCTGGCAAACCATCTTGTGATGTAGTGATTTATTCTTAGTTTAGTGAGTTCAGCTATAATTCCAGAATAGGGGATGATGCCGAAAGCCTTCGCGAGGTCAAGACAGGCTGTGTGAACCACCTTACCCTTGTCAACGGCTTTGATGACCGCCTCAAAGAAGTCGATCAGGTTCAGAAGGCATGATCTGCCCTTCACAAATTCGAACTGGGTGGGGTCCAGAATTTGGAGGTTACCAATGTCTTTCTTTATGAGTTCCATGATGATAGGTTCCATGGCCTTGCAGACCAGGCTCATCAGGCTAATAGGGTGATAGTTCCCAGGATCAGAGGTGGCTCCCCCTTTGTGGAGTGGGATAACTGTTGCTGTGCGCCATTCAGTGAGCACAAAGCCTGACGTGAGACTATGATTTAGTAAAAGTATGGACAGAAGATCAAGTAGAAGCCTCCAAAATAAAACTGGCATCTAGTCTTTTAAAGAAAGCTGCTGGTGAAGCAACAGATCTGGTGGAATGGGCTCTGACAGAAAATGGTGGAGATTTTCCATGAAAATCATAGCAAAATGCAATAGCTTTAGAAATCCAAGATTAAACAGTTTGCTTGGAAACAGGTAAACCTAGCACTCTGGAATGAAAAGACACAAAAAGTTGATCTGACTTCCTTATAGATTTTGTTTTGTCCAGGTAAAATCAGTGCCTATGTACATCTAAAGTATGTAAAATCTTTTCAATTGAGGATTGAGGAGAAGGAAAAAAGGTGGGCAATTGAATGGACTGATTAAGAGACAACTCAATCACCACTTTAAGTATGAAAGAACGGTTAGTTCTCAAAGATACTCTACCCTTGTGGAAGATAAAAAATGGAGGGGATGCCATCAACGCCTGAATATCAGAAACCCTCCCAACAGAAGTCAAGGCTACCAGAAGCACTGTTTTCCAAGTGCAAAACTTTAGAGGAGCCAAGGCCACAGGCTCAAAGGGAGCCAGGGTGAGCTTCTCTACGACATAGTTGAGATCCCAAGGAGGAGGAGGCACAGGTTTTCTGGGAGGTCTGATATGTAGGATGCCTTCTCCAGTCTGGAAGCTAATGGAGATGTTAATTGCAAGCAAGCAGAAAGAGTGGAACAGCGGACTTTCAATGAGGAATATGACAGGCCACTTTTAAGAAATTCACACAAGTACGAAAGCACTTCTGGAATGTCAACAAAAAGTGAATCTAGACTTCTTTTATGGAACCAGATAGAAAATCTTTTCCATTTGGAAATGTAAGATTTCCTAGTACTGGGTTTCCTGGCCTCCTGCAAATCCCTAAGCACATCCTAGGAGAAAAGGTGCCTAAAAGGGATCAGAAGTTGTTCACCCACAAGGTCAGCTGTAGAGCTTGACAGATGTGGATGGATCAAGGATCTCTTGTCCTGTGTGAGTAGGTCCAACCAGTGAGGCAGCTTGTGGTGATGGCCCTTGGCTAATTGCAGAAGAAGAGGGAACCAATACTGTCTTGGCCAAAAGGGAGTCACCAGCAAGATTTTTGGTTTGTCCTGCTAATATTTGAATGAGAAGGAAGAGGGGAATACATAAAGGAACATCCCCTTCCATGAGAAAGATATGGCATCCACCTTCCACGCCAGACGTTGAGGGACCCTGGCACAAAAGAGGGGAAGATATCTGTTTTGAGGGGAGGCAAAGAGATCCAGATGTGGGGTACCCCACCGGTGGATTAGATCTAGGAAAACATCCCTGTGGAGCATCCACTCATGGGATTGTGTCATTGATCTGCTTAATGTGTCTTCTACTGAGTTCTGAGATGAGGGTAGTTACACAGCTTGCAGGGTCACTTTGTATTGGATAGCCAATTCCCATGCCTTGAGGGCTAATCGGCAAAGAAAGTATGATTTGGTGCCCCCTTGCTTATGTACCAAAGGACAGTGGTATTGTCTATAAAAATCTTCAGAGGACCTGGTAAGAAAAGAGGATGAAAGGTTTGCAAAGCTAGACTCAGAGCCCTCATCTCTCAGATGTTGATGTGCTCCTACTGCTGAGAAAGGGACCAAAGACACTGAACCTTCCTGAAAGCAAAGGTTTCTCCACAACCTATGTCTGAGGCATCTGTGAAAAGCTGCTGTAAAGGGTGGGGTAAAAGAAGAGGAAGACCTGGATTCTGAGAGAGCTGCTGAATCCACCAATGGAGCTCTGTTTTCAGACAGGGAGAAGAGGGACCAAGACATCTAAAGGATGAGCATGCTGAGACCATGCTGTCTTTAGAAACCACTGAAATTTCTTCATGTGTAGCTTTGCAAAAGGCAGCATGGGAATAGTGGAAGCCATGAATTTGAGAAGTCTCCGAAATTCCCTGGCTGAGATAAAATGAAAAGGCAGAAGGCTGTCCATGAAGGTCATAACAGAGAGTTAACCTTGTCTTTAGGGAGGTAAATCATCATCAGATCTGTCCTGAACCTGCACCCTAAGAAAATGAGATCCTGAGATAGAGTCAGACTGGATTTTTTGACATTTACTACAAACCCTAGGCCCTAAAGAAAAACAATTGCTTGCATAAGGTTGTGTTTCAATTGATCCAAATTGTTGGCCAGGAAAAGAAGGTAATCTAAATAGGGGTAAATTTGAACTCCTTGGACCCTCATGAAGGTAATGGCCATAGCCAGGCATTTTGTGAAAACCCTTGGGGCAGTGGAAAGACCAAAAGGCAAGGAAGAAAACTGAGAGTGCAAAGAACACACCAAGAAATGTAAGAATTTCCTGTACTGAGGGTGAATGGGAATATGCAGGTAAGCATTTTTGAGATCCAGAGAAGCCATGAAGGACTGACGAGAAATCAGGGGAAAAAGAGTTTGCAGTGACAACATCTGAAAAGAAGGCACTTCCAGGAAAGTGTTTATGTGGGAAAGATCTTGAATGGGTCTCCAAGGACTATCCTTTCCTGGAACTAGAAACATTCTGGAGTAAAACCTCTTTCCTCTTTGCACTAGAGGTGTAGTCTGAATGGTGCCTTGAGAAAGAAGTTGAGCCAATAGCTGAGGGAACAGATGAAGTTGACAGGAAGGGGGTTGAGGAATCCCCAGGAAAGGAGGAAGAGTCTTTCAAGTCATAAAGTACCCATTTTGGATGATGGAAAGAACCCAGGAGTCCTGAGTGATCTCCACCCAGGCTGGGAAGCAAAGAGAAAGGTGAAGAGAGAGAGAGGTGTGTGACTTGGAAGAAGGCAGTGGTTGTCACAGACACCTGGATCTGGCCTGAAAGAGCTGCTGAGACAGAGGAACAAGAGCAGCAGATTTTGATTGAGAAGGTCTCCTAGAAGACTTCTTAGACCTAGTACCAGAAGTAGAAGCAGAGGAAGAACGAGAAGGTCTCCTGACAAAAGGATTTTTTCACAGTAAAGTTCCTATGGAATTTGGGAACTGGTGAGACAAGCAAGTGTTTCAAATATTGTAGTTTCTTACCTTTTTCCTGCAGAGATTTAAAAAGTTCTGCAGCAGCCGAATCAAAAAGGCAGACTTATCTAGAAGAGCATCAAGTAACTTGGCTTTTATGTCATCAGGTAAAGACTGAAACCTCAACCAAGAATGTCTTCTAAGAACAGATGCAGAAGCTGCAGCCCTGGAAGATGCCTCCAAAGCATCATAGCTACACTTAATTGACTGTCTAGCTAATTGAGAAGATGCAGACAAAAGGGAGAATCTGAGATTTAAACTCTGAGTCTGGTAACTGGGCCAAGGCCTGAGATGCCTGAGAAAGCAAAGCCAAGGAATATCCAGACGTGTTTCTGATAATTAATGGCTCTAATAACTAAGGTGGACGAAGTGTATACCTTCTTACCCAGTCTTTCAAGAATCTTGCTTTCCTTATCAGAGGGAAAGAGCTTAGCAGAAGGAGACAAGCAAAAAGATTTATCAGAGACAATGGAGACCACAGCCAGGTCAGCTGAGGGACATTTACAGAGAAACTTACAGTCATCAGGGACTTTATAAAATCTATCAGGTCTCTTGGGAGCAGGAGACTGGGAGTCAGGGTTTTACGAAGATGGTGCAAAAATATCCAGGAAAGCTGTAAGAACAGGAGGAACTGCAGATGGTGCAGGGACCTCCATTTGTAGCAAATCTTAATAACGCTTTTGTTCTTTAGAACTCTAGACAATCTCAATTAAAAAAATCCCACATCTTACTAATAGTTTCTCTTCCCCTGGGGAATCTCCCCCATTAGACTCCTCCTCCTCAGCAGAAGCATATTCCAAAGGAGAAGTAATCTGTGTGGAATATACAAGGGAGTCTTCATCACAGGAGGAATCCTCAGACTCTGAGGAAAGGACCTGATAATTGGTAACCTGCCCAGAGGAAAAGGCCTTTTAGTTCCAGAAGCCTGCACTGGAGAAGAAGTGAAGACTGGAATTGGGAGAGAAGAGGAAGACCTCAAAGCCATCAAGGCCTTAATAAGACCCTGTGAAAAAGCATCCCCATCCAACTGAGGAGTGGAAGGGATGTTCGGATGTTTTGTCTTTTGTTTCTTTTTAACATGTCTTTCTGAGAGAGGAGACAAGGAAGAGAAGCTGGCCGTAGGCCTAATGTCCAATTGATCCCTAGACAGAACAGCAAGAATGTCACAAGAGTCCTCCAGCAAAATAAGCCGTGGTTCCCCCATGTCACCTGAAATGGACATCTGCATTGCCTCAGACGTGCTAGGATCCACACCCTCGGTGGCTTCCCCAGAGGTACCCATCGAAGAAGCAGATCTGACCTCCGAACGTACCACCGGGTCTTCACTGACCTCAACGGGAATGTCAGAGGTGGAAGGTGCAGCTGAAGAGGATTCAGGTTTTGGCTTACTCACCTTCCTCTTTAAACTCAGCTCAGCTGAAGGACTCATGCAACCCTCCATCACATCACTAGCCAGATATTTAAGTTGTTGGTTCTTAGGATAAAGATTTAAGACCAAAAGATGGCTATGTAAGGTCTTAGGCATGAAGGCCTGACAAACAAAACAAGAACAGTGATTGTGACTAGGCCCTAAACAAAAAAGACAAAGGTCGTGACTATCTTTATGTGAAATATGCCTTCCATACCTACACTTGCCCTTCCTGGATGACATGAACAACAGCAAATGGCAGCAGCAATAAAATAAATCCCCAATGGTGTACTGTATCTGAAGCTGACAGCAATACACATGGAATCCAACTACAGACCATACGCAAGAGTCAACTTTCCAAATGGCAGTGAAAAAATCTGGGGATGGTACATGTGGACGTCCCTTTTATGGCTGACATTGTCAGAGCCTACTTGCGACTTGCCATGTACTGGCAGTCACTGTAAGCTTTTTTTACACAGGCCGGATGTCGGGGTGATGGGTATAATACAACCCATATGTAAAGAATACTGCAATATTGAATAGAAGGATCTATGATAGTTATTTGCCTAGCAAAGAGCTAAAGACTTTTTTGGCCCTCAAATCTAGCTACAGCTCTACTGGCAGCCTACGAAACTGATACGTTTTATGATTTTTTGAAGTTTTGCAGACATCAACTAAAAAGATTTGGATAGGCTGGCAGTTGGCACAGAAGACTAACACTCTATTAATTAGCACAGAGTACTAAGGCTTTGAGTTGTTAATGAGCTGCTTCTGGTACAAAACAGTCAGAATAGAGCCAATCTGGACAGACGTTAGTGTGAATAAATGCAAATTAAAAGAGTGCTTAAAGTCACTCATTGACTGGAAGACTGTCTCGGCCAACTAGAAAGAGATTCAACAGAAAACATACCATTCATGAAGTAACAGTAGATACATTTACGATAACAGGTGTTTGTTATTGAAGAAACCATGGAGGGTGAAGGACACAGAGACTGACACATCAAGGAACTTAACTTACAGCCACAGAGTAAAACAGAAGACAAACAGAACACAATGTCGTAATATACAGAAGAGGCTAAACAAGATGAGTGTTGAAGGAGTCAGCAGATATAGAAAGGAGATGATATTGCTGAAGTAGGAAGTAAGTTATCTCAAAGATCTTTAGTTATCAACAGAAAAATATGCTGGTCCAGTAGTGCAGACGCAAGACATCCATCTGCACTAATGGTAAATCAGGTACAAGTACTACTTTGGATGTCAGAGGACTAGATGGGTGGGGGGTGGAGGGCATGAGCTTTTGAAAGCTTGCTTGCCCTTCCTATTTGGGGAGGGTGATAATTGAGGGCTCTTGCTTCATAAGTGGCACCTAAGGATGACTGGACATGTACATCATCTCAGACCAGCATGAAAGAAGTACACATGCCTAGACCTGTCAATCTGCTATGTGCCTTAAGAGAAGGGAAACTGTACATTGGACAGCTGAGGTGCATGCAGTGATATCCCAACACCATTGAATTCACTCACCCACCAGCAATGGCTACATTCAACAATGATGAGAAATGACTAGGTTCATGCATACCACTCAACTGTGCAGATTTTCACAGAAAGCACAGATTTTTGCATCATATTTTTAGTCTTCCACATAAAATTTGGGGTTTTCTGGACATCTGAGTTTTAGACATCCTATCCTATCTTTCAGAAAATGCATGCTAACACAAAATCTGTAACTCAGGCAACTTTTATTTTTAACTTTATAAGAGCAATATTTACAATTTTTTTTCCATATTCTGGACATTTTGGTTGAGAGGTATGGGTTCATGTCACACATTCAAAAGGACTGCAGTTAAGAATACTAAAATAAAATCCAACAAACACTGATTTTCAACATGAATGAAAATAACTTATTTTGCAGAACAGCAAATCCACCAGTCCACCTTACTCATCTTCCTCACCAACTTTACTTAAACATATTAACTCCATACCTGCTCAGTCATCGAAAAAGTACAAACATCATCTAACAGGAAATCTATTCCCACATCAGCACTGTGAATATTACACAAAAATGTATCTACAGTCTTAATAAGAAATGTAAAAACATCTAAACACAGAGAAACAGTAATGTCAACATCGTTAACATAAATCTCACAGAAAAAAAACATACAATTAAACTCTGATTTAGCAAAAACACAAATACTGAAGTTGTATCAAAGCCAAAAACCAACACATCATTACAACTATAATTAACTTTATTATCATTTTTGCTAATATTGCACCCAACCTTAAATGATTCAACAACAGTCTCCTGTAATTTGATGGATCAAATTATTTTACATTTTCAGTGCAATTTACATGGAGATACATGTTTTGAAATGTGTTTTTGCAGTTTTTAGTAACTCTTTACCACTGTGATAGACAGCCTAATTTAGAATGTATTCTGTTTTTTTTTGTGCTGTTCTTTCATAGGTTCGTAGGTAGGTACTAGGCTATTGGCCCAAGGGCCTAAGTAAGTCTAGCCAACAAGGTTCCCTGGCTTACGCCACCCAAGAAAGTTATTTTCCTGTGCCCTTGTCGAGCAGAGCCACATAAGTGATCCCCAGGGTGTATTTCCTATTTCCCATCCAATCATCAAGATTTTTCTTGAAGAGTGCTAATGAGGAACTTTGCTTGACATAGATGGGTAGCTTGTTCCAGCATATGGGAAGTCTCTGGGACAGGAATCTATCCCTCCAGCATGTTCTGTTTATTGTGGTGACAAGGTTTAGGTCCCTAGAGCATGTAGCTTGGAGGGATTGGGATTTCTTTAGGTGCAGCATGTCCAACAGCTCTGGGTTTGACATAGCTTTATATGTTAGGCAGAGATCACCTCGGAGTAGGCGATATGCTATGGAGTAAAGCTGGAGTTTTTTGAGACAGTCAGTGTAGGGCATCTGTTTGAGGCCAGTAATCCTCTTTTTGAGGTACTTCTGTGGCCTTTCCATCTGCTGCAGATGTCTTGTGAGGTACATTCCAAAAGGGGCGTTGTACTTATAATGGTTCTGAGTGTCGAGTAGAGGGGAACAATGACATCTTTTTTCCTGGATGGGAATCCTTTTGTGATGAGGTGTGCCGCATAGAAGGATTTCCTGACTACTGTGGCGAAGAGGTTATCAAAGGAGAGACTACTGTCCACCTGGGTCCCAAGGCCTCTTATCACACATTCGGCATTAAGTAGACTGCCGCCTATGTGGTAGTTAATGGGAACAGAGTTTTTACCAAAGGGGATGACAGTGCACTTTTTGGCATTGAGCTTGAGGCCATGGCTCTGACACCAGGCATCTGTCTCAGTGAAGCTCTTCTGTAGGATGTCCACATCATTTGGGGACTCGACTATGGCTCTTTTTTTTAGTTTGTACTTTGAATGCTAAACAGTACTATATAATACTGCTTTTTATATACTACACTTACTGTACTATTACATATTGGTCCAGAAATTGTGTAGTACTTAGAACTAAGTAAAAGTGAACAAATGACCAGTCTGCTTTAATTATCCATGTTCTGCTCAGTTACCAGCCTGGCCACCCCTGCCTATGTCTGGATTTTTCTATCTCCTCTTAGTTCAATTTGCAGGCTATATAAAAATCTTTGTAGCTGTAACTGTTTTCATTTGGAACAATAGCTGAAAGAAATACCATGAGTAGCTAGAGCTATCGCAAGGCTGAGGTGAAGGGGGCAAAAGCCGCATGTGCAAGCCGTTATAGAATGAGACTGACACAATAGGAGAGAAGCTGATCATTTGCTTCATGCAGTGTATGCAATCACATGACAGGCATTGATTGGGATCATGCATGCTTAAGGGTGACAGTCACTGTTTGGCTTCCCATACACTCATGACATCAGCAGCATGTAAGAGTTTGCTGACCTATCCTTGAATTGCAAGACTGTAAGAAATATGGCTTACAATATTACCTGCAAACTTGAAAGTCAAGGACTGACTGGAAATTCTTACAGAGTACCCTTGTCAGTGTGTGTGTGTGTGTGTGTGTGTGTCTGTGTGTGCGTGTGTGCGTGTGCTCTGTATAGCAAATAGCTGTTATGTAGACACAGAATAGTTGTGTAAAATCTTACCATAACAATAGATGCCCTTCTCTTCTATGCTGCAGTATTCTTTACATATGTGTTGTATTCCGCCCATCGACCTGACGTCTGGCCTGTTTACAAAAGCTTACAGCCACTACCAGTAAGTGGGACTTCGCACGTAGGCTCTGACAGCATTAGCCATAAAATAGACATCCGCACGTACCATCCTCAGAGCTAGTTAGCCCCATTAGGAACAACAATACTAAGGCAAACAAGGAGTTATCCTAGGAAGTAACAAGTTGTAGGGGGGAAGGCGGGAAGGACAGAATAATGCAACATAGAAGAGAAGGACATCTATGGTTATGGTAAGATTTTACACAACTATTCTATGTCCTTCTATTCAATGTTGCAGTATTCTTTACATATGGGAGAGTGCCAAAGCTCAAAAGGAATCCTGGGAGGTGGAGGGAGTATAGGATGAAAATGAGGAAGCATTTTCCACATGTCCATGCAAAATCATTCTGGCAAATTCTGCCCTCAACCTAGAGATAGTATCTGACTTGTAATGTTCATAGGTTCATAGGAAGGTACTAGGCTATTGGCCCAAGGGCCTAAATAAGCCTAGCCAACAAGGTTCCCTGGCTTACACCACCCAAAAAAGCTAATTTCCTGTGCCTCTGTTGAGCAGAGCCACATAAGTTATCCCCAGGGTGTATTTCCTATTTCCCATCCACTCATCAACATTTTTCTTGAAGAGTGCTAATGAGGAACTTTGCTTGACATAGATGGGTAGCTTGTTCCAGAGTATAGGAAGTCTCTGGGACAGGAATCTATCCCTCCAGCATGTCCTGTTTATTTTGGTGACAAGGTTTAGGTCCCTAGAGTGTGTAGCTCAGAGGGATTGGGATTTCTTTAGGTGTAGCATGTCCAACAGCCCTGGGTTTAACATAGCTTTATATGTTAGGCAGAGATTTTCTTGGAGTAGGCGATATGCTACAGAGTAAAGCTGGAGTTTTTTAAAATGGTCAGTGCAGGGCATCTGTTTGAGGCCAGTAATCCTCTTTTTGAGGTACTTCTGTGGCCTTTCCATCTGCTGCAGATGTCTTGTGAGGTACATTCCAAAAGGGGCGTTGTACTCTATAATGGGTCTAATGAGTGCCGAGTAGAGGGGAACAATCACTTCTTTTTTCCTGGATGAGAGCCCTTTTGTAAGGAGGTGTGCCACATAGAAGGATTTCCTGACTACTGTGGCAATGTGATTATCAAAGGAGAGACTACTGTCCAGCTGGGTCCCAAGGTCACTTATCACACATTCGGCGTTAAGTAGACTGCCGTTTATGTGGTAGTTCATGGGTACAGAGTTTTTACCAAAGGGGATAACAATGCACTTTTTGAAATTGAACTTGAGGCCATGCCTCTGACACCAGGCATCTGTCTCAGCGAGGCCCTTCTGTAGGATGTCCACATCATTTGGGGACTCGACTATGGTTCCTAGTTTGCAGTCATCTGTGAACTTCATTAGTCAGAGGCCTTCTGTGTTAGCCTGTACTTCAGAGAAGTAGATACCAAACAGGAAAGGTCCAAGGATTGAACCCTGTGGTACTCCACTTGTCACTGGTTTGAAGTCAGATTTGGAGTCTGTAACTTTTACAGTGTGGGCTCTGTCAGTGAGCCAGTTGGCAAACCATCTTGTGACGTAGTGATTTATTCCTAGTTTAGTGAGTTTAGCTATAATTCCAGAATAGGGGATGATGCTGAAAGCCTTGGCAAGGTCAAGACAGGCTGTGTGAACCACCTTACCCTTATCTACGGCTTTGACGACTGCCTCAAAGAAGTCGATCAGGTTCAGAAGGCATGATCTGCCCTTCACAAACTCGAACTGGGTGGGGTCCAGAATTTGGAGGTTACCATTGTCTTTCTTTATGAGTTCCATGATGATACGTTCCATGGCCCTGCAGACCAGGCTCATCAGGCTAATAGGGTGATAGTTCCCAGGATCAGAGGTGGCTCCCCCTTTGTGGAGTGGGATAACTGTTGCTGTGCACCATTCAGTGAGCACAAAGCCTGACGTGAGACTATGATTTAGTAAAAGTATGGAGAGAAGATCAAGTAGAAGCCTCCAAAATAAAATTGGCATCTAGTCTTTTAAAGAAAGCTGCCGATGAAGCAACAGATCTGGTGGAATGGGCTCTGACAGAAAATGGTGGAGATTTTCCATGAAAATCATAGCAAAACGCAATAGCTTTAGAAATCCTAGATTAAACAGTTTGCTTGGAAACAGGTAAACCCAGCACTCTGGGATGAAAAGACACAAAAAGTTGATCTGACTTCCTTATAGATTTTGTTTTGTCCAGGTAAAATCAGTGCCTATGTACATCTAAAGTATGTAAAATCTTTTCAATTGAGGATTGAGGAGAAGGAAAAAAGGTGGGCAATTGAATGGACTGATTAAGAGACAACTCAATCACCACTTTAAGTATGAAAGAACGGTTAGTTCTCAAAGACACTCTATCCTTGTGGAAGATCAAAAATGGAGGGGATGCCATCAACGCCTGAATCTCAGAAACCCTCCCAACAGAAGTCAAGGCTACCAGAAGCACTGTTTTCCAAGTGCAAAACTTTAGAGGAGCCGAGGCCACAGGCTCAAAGGGAGCCAGGGTGAGCTTCTCTAAGACATAGTTGAGATCCCAAGGAGGAGGAGGCACAGGTTTCCTGGGAGGTCTGATATGTAGGATGCCTTCTCCAGTCTGGAAGCTAATGGAGATGTTAATTGCAAGCAAGCAGAAAGAGTGGAACAGCGGAATTTCACTGAGGAATATGGCATGCCACTTTTAAGAAATTCACACAAGTACGAAAGCACTACTGGAATGTCAACAAAAAGTGAATCTAGACTTCTTTTATGGAACCAGATAGAAAATCTTTTCCATTTGGAAATGTAAGATTTCCTAGTACTGGGTTTCCTGGCCTCCTGCAAATCCCTAAGCACATCCTAGGAGAAAAGGTGCCTAAAAGGGATCAGAAGTTGTTCACCCACAAGGTCAGCTGTAGAGCTTGACAGATGTGGATGGATCAAGGATCTCTTGTCCTGTGTGAGTAGGTCCAACCAGTGAGGCAACTTGTGGTGATGGCCCTTGGCTAATTGCAGAAGAAGAGGGAACCAATACTGTCTTGGCCAAAAGGGAGTCACCAGCAAGATTTTTGGTTTGTCTTGCTGAATTTTCAGCAGGAATATTTGAATGAGAGGGAAGGGGGGAATACATAAAGGAACATCCCCTTCCATGAGAAAGATATGGCATCCACCTTCCAAGCCAGAAGTTGAGGGACCCTGGCACAAAAGAGGGGAAGATATCTGTTTTGAGGGGAGGCAAAGAGATCCAGATGTGGGGTACCCCACCGGTGAATTAGATCTAGGAAAACATCCCTGTGGAGCATCCATTCATGGGATTGTGTCATTGATCTGCTTAATGTGTCTGCTACTGAGTTCTGAGATGAGGGTAGTTACACAGCTTGCAGGGTCACTTTGTATTGGATAGCCAATTCCCATGCCTTGAGGGCTAATCGGCAAAGAAACTATGATTTGGTGCCACCTTGCTTATGTACCAAAGGACAGTGGTATTGTCTGTAAAAATCTTCAGAGGACCTGGTAAGAAAAGAGGATGAAAGGTTTGCAAAGCTAGAATCAGAGCCCTCATCTCTTGGATGTTGATGTGCTCCTACTGCTGAGAAAGGGACCAAAGACACTGAACCTTCCTGAAAGCAAAGGTTTCTACACAACCTATGTCTGAGGCATCTGTGAAAAGCTGCTGTAAAGGGTGGGGTAAAAGAAGAGGAAGACCTGGATTCTGAGAGAGCTGCTGAATCCACCACTGGAGCTCTGTTTTCAGACAGGGAGAAGAGGGACCAAGACATCTAAAGGATGAGCATGCTGAGACCATGCTGTCTTTAGAAACCACTGAAATTTCTTCATGTGTAGCTTTGCAAAAGGCAGCATGGGAATAATGGAAGCCATGAATTTGAGAAGTCTCCAAAATTCCCTGGCTGAGATAAAATGAAAAGGCAGAAGGCTCTCCATGAAGGTCATAACAGAGAGTTAACCTTGTCTTTAGGGAGGTAAATCATCATCAGATCTGTCCTGAACCTGCACCCTAAGAAAATGAGATCATGAGATAGAGTCAGACTGGATTTTTTGACATTTACTGCAAACCCTAGGCCCTAAAGAAAAACAATTGCTTGCATAAGGTTGTGTTTCAATTGATCCAAATTGTTGGCCAGGAAAAGAAGGTGATCTAAATAGGGGTAAACTTGAACTCCTTGGACCCTCAGGAAGGTAATGGCCATAGCCAGGCATTTTGTGAAAACCCTTGGGGCAGTGGAAAGACCAAAAGGCAAGGCAGAAAACTGAAAGTGCAAAGAACACACCAAGACATGTAAGAATTTCCTGTACTGAGGGTGAATGGGAATATGCAGGTAAGCATTTTTGAGATCCAGAGAAGCCATGAAGGACTGATGAGAAATCAGGGGAAAAAGAGTTTGCAGTGACAACATCTGAAAAGAAGGCACTTCCAGGAAAGTGTTTATGTGGGAAAGATCTTGAATGGGTCTCCAAGGACTATCCTTTCCTGGAACTAGAAACATTCTGGAGTAAAACCCCTTTCCTCTTTGCACTAGAGGTGCAGTCTGAATGGTGCCTTGAGAAAGAAGTTGAGCCAATAGCTGCGGGAACAGATGAAGTTGACAGGAAGGGGGTTGAGGAATCCCCAGGAAAGGAGGAAGAGTCTTTCAAGTCATAAAGTACCCATTTTGGATGATGGAAAGAACCCAGGAGTCCTGAGTGATCTCCACCTAGGCTGGGAAGCAAAGAGAAAGGTGAAGAGAGAGAGGTGTGTGACTTGGAAGAAGGCAGTGGTTGTCACAGACAGCTGGATCTGGCCTGAAAGAGCTGCTGAGACGGAGGAACAAGAGTAGCAGATTTTGATTGAGAAGGTCTCCTAGAAGACTTCTTAGACCTAGTACCAGAAGTAGAAGCAGAGGAAGAACGAGAAGGTCTCCTGACAAAAGGATTTTTTCACAGTAAAGTTCCTATGGAATTTGGGAACTGGTGAGACAAGCAAGTGTTTCAAATATTGTAGTTTCTTACCTTTTTCCTGCAGAGATTTAAAAAGTTCTGCAGCAGCCGAATCAAAAAGGCAGACTTATCTAGAAGAGCATCAAGTAACTTGGCTTTTATGTCATCAGGTAAAGACTGAAACCTCAACCAAGAATGTCTTCTAAGAACAGATGCAGAAGCTGCAGCCCTGGAAGATGCCTCCAAAGCATCATAGCTACACTTAATTGACTGTCTAGCTAATTAAGAAGATGCAGACAAAAGAGAGAATCTGAGATTTAAACTCTGAGTCTGGTAACTGGGCCAAGGCCTGAGATGCCTGAGAAAGCAAAGCCAAGGAATATCCAGACGTGTTTCTGATAATTAATGGCTCTAATAACTAAGGTGGACGAAGTGTATACCTTCTTACCCAGTCTTTCAAGAATATTGCTTTCCTTATCAGAGGGAAAGAGCTTAGCAGAAGGAGACAAGCAAGAAGATTTATCAGAGACAATGGAGACCACAGCCAGGTCAGCTGAGGGACATTTACAGAGAAACTTACAGTCATCAGGGACTTTAAAAAATCTATCAGGTCTCTTGGGAGTAGGAGACTGGGAGTCAGGGTTTTACTAAGATGGTGCAAAAATATCCAGGAAAGCTGTAAGAACAGGAGGAACTGCAGATGGTGCAGGGACCTCCATTTGTAGCAAATCTTAATAACGCTTTTGTTCTTTAGAACTCTAGACAATCTCAATTAAAAAATTCCCACATCTTACTAATAGTTTCTCTTCCCCTGGGGAATCTCCCCCATTAGACTCCTCCTCAGCAGAAGCATATTCCAAAGGAGAAGTAATCTGTGTGGAATATACAAGGGAGTCTTCATCACAGGAGGAATCCTCAGACTCTGAGGAAAGGACCTGATAATCAGTAACCTGCCCAGAGGAAAAGGCCTTTTAGTTCCAGAAGCCTGCACTGGAGAAGAAGTGAAGACTGGAATTGGGAGAGAAGAGGAAGACCTCAAAGCCATCAAGGCCTTAATAAGACCCTGTGAAAAAGCATCCCCATCCAACTGAGGAGTGGAAGGGATGTTCGGATGTTTTGTCTTTTGTTTCTTTTTAACATGTCATTCTGAGAGAGGAGACAAGGAAGAGAAGCCGGCCGTAGGCCTAATGTCCAATTGATCCCTAGACAGAACAGCAAGAATGTCACAAGAGTCCTCCAGCAAAATAAGCCGTGGTTCCCCCATGTCACCCGAAATGGACATCTGCATTGCCTCAGATGTGCTAGGATCCACACCCTCGGTGGCTTCCCCAGAGGTACCCATCGAAGAAGCAGATCTGACCTCCGAATGTACCACCGGGTCTTCACTGACCTCAAGGGGAATGTCAGAGGTGGAAGGTGCAGCTGAAGAGGATTCAGGTTTTGGCTTACTCACCTTCCTCTTTAAACTCAGCTCAGCTGAAGGACTCATGCAACCCTCCATCACATCACTAGCCAGATATTTAAGTTATTGGTTCTTAGGATAAAGATTTAAGACCAAAAGATGGCTATGTAAGGTCTTAGGCATGAAGGCCTGACAAACAGAACAAGAACAGTGATTGTGACTAGGCCCTAAACAAAAAAGACAAAGGTCGTGACTATATTTATGTGAAATATGCCTTCCATACCTACACTTGCCCTTCCTGGATGACATGAACAACAGCAAATGGCAGCAGCAATAAAATAAATCCCCAATGGTGTACTGTATCTGAAGCTGACAGCAATACACATGGAATCCAACTACAGACCATACGCAAGAGTCAACTTTCCAAATGGCAGTGAAAAAGATCTGGGGATGGTACATGTGGACGTCCCTTTTATGGCTGACATTGTCAGAGCCTACTTGCGACTTCCCATGTACTGGCAGTCACTGTAAGCTTTTTTTACACTAGCTGGATGTCGGGCTGATGGGCAGAATACAACCCATATGTAAAGAATACTGCAATATTGAATAGAAGGACCTATGATAGTTATTTGCCTAGCAAAGAGCTAAAGACTTTTTTGGCCCTCAAATCTAGCTACAACTCTACTGGCAGCCTACGAAACTGATACGTTTTATGATTTTTTGAAGTTTTGCAGACATCAACTAAAAAGATTTGGATAGGCTGGCAGTTGGCACAGAAGACTAACACTCTATTAATTAGCACAGAGTACTAAGGCTTTGAGTTGTTAATGAGCTGCTTCTGGTAGCAAGAGATGTGGGATTTGAATCCTTCTGTCTCCATTTATTTACTGTGTGACTTTGAGAATTCACTTTAACCAGACAGTTCTCTTGGGTCACCTCTAAAAGACACACCTGCTTCCAGAGGACTTATCTGGTCAATAAATGAATACAATAAAATAAAAGTCACAAGTAAACACACTAGGACATGAGGTATGCACTCTGATACTGTAAGGAATGATTTGGACCATGTTCTGGATAGACTTTAAATTATGTACCACTATTTTTGTACACATAATCAGGCATCAATAAGTCAATAGCTGGTTAGTAAAACCTTCTAGAATACTCCACCATGGAAACTATTTGTGTGACATATTGTTTTTCAATTTCTAAAAGAACAATTCTGCTTTGCATTCAAACTAATGCTTACTTTATGTTAGGCACCCAAAATACTTTCTTAGAATTCATATATGATTGCTTTATTATAAAGGATAAATGATTATGACTTCAGGGTTCAGATTTTCAGGTCATAAGTGCTTTACTCTTAGATGGTTTATATAAAGCAATTTACTTTGATCTGTGTTGTTGTTTACCCAATGCATATAATTTGCCAAAAATTATTTCATACATATTTGTAAGTACACACACACACACACACACACACACACACACACACACACACACACACACACACACACACACACACACACACACACACACACACACACACACACACACACACACACACACACACACACACACACAAGCTGATTAAATTCTTTGTTGAATTCCTGAAATTATTGCAGCTTAAAGCAAATAAATTATGGTTTAAATGATTTTTCTCTATTTGCTTGTCTTCTGCTGCTCAAAGAAAATTCCACCTTAGAAATAAAAAAAAAAACATGTCTTTTCATTATATCTTCATTTTCTGAGTTATTTTAATGGCTCAAAATCACTCCACATGCTTCTTTTATAATTCAAAATGGCAGATGATGGGGCCTGCCTTTGTAATGTGATCTTGTTTTAGGTTCATAGTTTCATAGGTAGGTACTACGCTATCTTCCCGAAGGCATTTATAAGCCTAGCCAGAATGTGTTGGCTTTCACCGCTCCCTTAGATTAGTTCCCTGTGCCTCTGTCCAGCAGAGCCACTGAAGTGATCCCCGAGGCATTGGGAAGTAGAAGACATACTTAGTTTGGTGTCCTACTACTTGTCAGCTATAAATGCATAGCAAGGATTGTTTACTGCAGCACAAATTATGAAGAAGAAATGAAAGCATTTCATTTCTTCTTTTCAGAATATATTTCAAGTCCTCTTTATATGGGTTATGCTAGACATAAGGAAGCGGTGTTGTTTTCTCATGCCATTAAGCTAGAATGACAAGACAGTGAAACATTGTTATCTAATCACACCTTCTGTAACAGCTACTTCTATGGTTCCTTGACTGAGCTTCATTTATGTGTTTTTCAGAGCTTGTTCTATGCTATAAATAGCTGTTAGCTACTTCCAGCAAAAAAACGTAGGTAAATGTAGGCTTTTGTAAAGGGATTCTTTTGTAGTTCTAAAAGAAATGACAGACCTTCCTCCACACTCTCTGCTGAGTTGTGAAAACTCTAACTGCGAATATATACCACTATTGCAATCCAGAAGGAACCAGCATGCAGTAGGAGCAATAATACGCCCTGTTTATTAAATGAAACTACACACACCAGTAAAAATAAAAACTTAGAAACGTAACACTCTTGTAACTACAAACGGATTAAGCACTTTCATCCACCAGCATGTGGACTTCATCAGAATGAAAATTGTAAATGTGTTGATACTTTACACGAAAAAATATTTTTTGACTTTTCTCTAAATGTCACAGAAATCTTCGATATTACATTTAAGTTATATTAAGATATAAACTATAACCAACATGTAAAGCTTAGCATTACAATACTGTGTTGCTGCTTATGTAAACTTGTCAGAAGGGGTGACAATCACCTTTAAACCCCTGACTGAATTGCTTTGTTTTGCTATGAAATGGGGGTTTTAAGTTCTCCTCTCTGCAATAATAACAGTGGAAAACAGTTCCAAAGGTTTCTGCCTTTTTTAGATCAGTTGCTGTGTTCCTGACATTAGCATGATTAATTGCCCATCTAAGACTGACAGCAGTACCTGACAGGGTATGTATGTGTCTTTCGGCTTTTCCCGGTTAGGGGTCACCACAGCAGAACTCCGGTCCACTAATGATTGGCAGTTGATTTTTACGTGCCGGGTTGCCAGCCCTGACGCACAACCTTCAACGAAGGTATGCCCATTCACGCATGTCTCCACTCAGAAGACACTCTAGCTGAGAATCAAACCAGACAGTGTCTTACTGCGAGGTGACAATGCTACAGTAGCACCACCACCGCGGATAGTACCTGACAGGGTAAACTACAGATTTAACTGTGTCTATTATATATCATGCAGGAGGAGACAAATTCCTCTGCAATGTATGTGAGAAGATAAGCTTAAAAAAGTAGGTGGGCTTTCCCTTTCTTTGATTCCAATGAAATAAAATAAAAGTTTTAAAACATACAAGCAGGTTTCTGGTACTAACACAATATTGGAACCATATTATAGGGAGATAAGCAACCTTAGGATTGAGTTAAACTGTAGGAAAGGGTGGAGTTTTCCTTTAGTTGCCAGTATATGTACAGATTTGGATTTTGCTGAAACATCATTTGCAAAAGTTCCTACTTAATATTTGGTTTTCCATAGAAGAGTGCTCACACGCACCTTCATGCATGAGAACGTCTTTGAAAAAGAAAAAAAAAAAACATTTTGCAGCCATAACTTAGAAATTTAAAATTTCTGCTGACCACAGAACTGTTACAAAAATGCTCCCCTGACATCCGGAGGCAGGAGGAATTTACTTAATTGAGGGATGGGTTATTTGGTAAAGTGCTAACAACTGTAAATCAATTAGATAATTGCCATAAAATTAAGTAAGTGGTAGGTTTTTCCCCTGAACTATTAATTTTCTAGGCTGGCAATTATCTGCTTGATTTGCATTTGTTAACACATTACCAATTACCCTAGCTTGTACTTTCCTACTTTTGACGTAAATATGCCCTGTTTTCAAACCATAATGAATGCAAGATGGGGGTGGGGTGGTTATAACACTTTCATGTTTGGCAAGAGTTTTTAAAGGAATTTTTAAAAATAATAAATTGTTGAAAATTATGTTTTATACAAAGCAGTATTCACATGTATGAATGTGTATGGTAACATTCCTCCACAGAAAAATGAAATTTCATGAAAAAGCTTTGCTCTTGACTATAAGAAGGAAGAGAATACCATTTTAAGTGTTACATATGAACAGTGCCATTAGGCTGTGACAGATCTGAGCTGCTATATATGACCAATAATAAATACTTCACTTGTGCTAGTGACCTCTGGTGCCCACTTGCTGCCTGAGATAGGCAAAAGGTCATCCTCCCCTGCCAATTCCATCAAGCGCTCAAGTTAATATATGAACTCACTTCATGGAATGCAAGACAAGTGTTCCTCTGCCTTGTACTTATGTACTTAAGAGTATAGCAGTTATCTTTCAAAATCCTGACATAGTTGCATAAGTAAATGATACATGAAAAAGCTGCAGACATAGAAATAAAAGCGGTGATAAATTCTCAATCAGCAACTCAGAATCTTCTCTGCCAATGACTAGTGGGACCCACATGCATAATCCATTTCACTCTGTCCCTCACCCAAAACTTCTGTTCAGAAGATTTTTCCATCTTCAGAACCACTGAAAACAAATGTGTAACACATGCAGCATCAACAGATGTCACAAAGACTTTCTAAGAACTGCAGATCCCATTTAAAATATTTCTCGACCTGAAAAGGAAGAGCTAGTGGAGGGACATTCACAAATCTAATGCTGTTTAAAAGCAAACAAAAAGATTTAAAATGTTATCACTACAAACATTAATGCACAATACCACCGCAGCAATACTGGACATGCCAGATGCATACCCTGCCATTCCTATTCATAAACCCTCAGGCAGATCTTTTTTACTTTCTGCCCACATCATTCCCATTTTGCCTTCCTACTGTTCCACGGAGGCTCACAAATGCTTACTGAAGTTGTTTGCTCATTTCTCATTAATGAATATGCACATATATCCAAATCTGACTGCCGGCCTGATTGAAGTTAAAACCATCAAGAACATACATTGTCTGATATGCAGACATTTCTGTGCTTTCACAGCATGGACTTCATTTTCATCTAAGAAAATCAGACCATCACTCCTCCCTTGCTAAAAAATTTTTGGTTCCATCCTGTGTGTAACAGCTTGCATGGCTCTTTCTCTTTGTTTCAGGATATGCTTTAAGAGAAAATTACTTTCTTTTTTTTTAATTATCATGGAAACAGTCTGACTGCTAGGACAGACACTTCTGAGACCCCTAGATGTCTGTTAGAAAATCAACTTATTAGAACCTCTTATCATACTTCAGACTCTAATGTTTATGTGAGGTGGAGATTGTAAAGAACATTTTCATGGAATACAATTGCAAGTCTGATTTTTTATTGTAGAGGTATCTAGTAAATGAGAGATGGCCATTTCCACCCATTTTCTACAACCTATGAAGGAACATTACTAATCCACAGAAAATGGACAGATAGAATTACTCCTTCGTTAGACGTGAATGACAGAAAGAATATTGCTATTAAGTGGAAGGTTGTTTTCAGAAATGTGGATTTGACTAACATTGTTGATCACTTCCTATTTTGTCATTAAGACAATGACTATTAGCAAAACTTTCCTTAAGACCAAGAATAATTTCATTAAGGGGTACAGTATAGTTAAAAAATAAAGGCACTTTTTCCTGCAGTGGTTGTTCAGAGTGTTGTTTTGTTAGCAACGGGCCTATTGTACAAGTGTCATCTATAAGAATATCCTTCAATAATCCTGGCCATTTCACTTACAGTTATTGTGGAGTGGTTTGCTTACCTTCTTTATCATTTGAATTTTTGTTCATAGACAAAACTATGGGGAAACTTACTCCTAGAATATATGATAATTCTTTGGCCATCAAAAAAAGTAAGACAAATTTTTCACATAAGCATAGTATTGTCTGACAGAATTTTAAGAACTGGATTTTTGATGTGTTAGACCAGGTTATTATGTGTAATATCGGTGGAGATTTTAAAAGCTTGAGTAAAAACAAGAAGCTTTAATGGCAATTAAGGTTGCAGACAGACAAATTTCCTGACCTCTGTAAAAGTATTATCATTAGTGTTTTAAAATTGAGACCTGTACCTTAGTTTCATCCACAGCTCCTTAATTTACTTTTCTCTTTTAGTTTCTGATATTTACAGATTTTTTAGGAAGCATCAATTTTTACATATTTTCATTTATTGATTATATGTAGTTGGTCATGATAGCTGATATCCACCTCATTTCGGTTGCAATTTTATGCTTAAACAGTAGATGTCAGCAGATGTTTATAATTTACGATTTTGAATTGCTTATCCATTGATTTCATGACTGAATTTTATTCCTTGAAGTCATTATGCCGGTTGGTTATATATCACCTGACTTGCTGGAGTTTTAATAAAAATATACAAGCAACACATTTTTTATTGGTTGAACTCAACATAGTTTTTTATCCAGTGAAATCTGTGCATTTACGGTGAAAGCACTAATAAAGTAATTATTTTTAAAAATAGTTTTGCCATCTTTCAAATGAGCACACAAAATTATACAAAGTAACTGCAGAATTAAACTAGACAGCTATCACATAACGCTGGGTTTTATTTTTGTGAACACTATGCAGTCCTGGAAACAAGATGGATGAACTGGTCTTTGAAAGAGATATGGCTTCCTGGAACTGGGTGGTCTCAGAAGAATGACTGCCTAAGGGCTAGCCAAGTAGTCTTATAGGCAGCAGCCAGCACTCATCCTAACTGCATAATCTGTTGCAGATACAAACAAGTCATAATAAACAATTTCATTAATGGTTTTTATGGCACTATTCTACAGCATGTGTGAGAACTGTTGTCTGGGCATGGAACTACTCTGTTATATCTCAAAAGCAGATGGGAAGCCACAATTTTGGTGATGGAAATCTAAGAACATGAGACTTCATTTTTCACAATGTCCACTATGGTACTAGCCAAAAAAATGAAAATAAAAAATAATCCAAGTTTAGGACTGATAATTCCATTTTTGTTCAGTATTTTAATACTTGTTTCACTTACCCATCTTCTTTGGCAGCAAGTAAACATCTCGACTGTAGCGGCCCTCTGGTGCATTGTATAGTTCTATAAGTGCAAGAGCCTAAGGATCACAAAATTAAAAAAAAAGGTACAGTTCAATAAGCCTTACTCGTGAAATTGTACAACAGTTTGATGGAAAGTCCTAAGAGGTTGCTAATCTGATTTTGGACATACTGGCCTTCCTGTACAACATCATCATCTAAAGTCAATCTGGTCAAAATTTAAGCTGTTGGGAGGATGAGTGGAAACTCTTCTTCTAAGAAACAGTATTTACCAGGTAAGAAATAAATGGAGACCCTATGCTACTTGTGAAATGTTGCATCCTCTTCATAAGTCTCCATAGCCTCACCAATATTAACAACACTACATTCACTATATTCACAATGTCTACAGGATCAACCAATTTACCCCTTAGAACTGCAGCCTTTGAAATGTAGATAACTGTTAAATAGTATATTCAGCAAAGACATCCTACATATGACACTTCCACATCATTTTGTGGACAGCAGCCATCATGACAAACTGCATATTTTCTATTAATTGTTTTAAGGCTTGAGTAACTCACACTAATAACTGTGGGTAATAAGGCCAGTAAAATTCATTAAAATATAAGAAAAACAGCATAATCATGAAAACACAATAACATTTAATAGGAAGGTTAAAAGCATTAAACACACTATAAAACATGAGACTTACTTAAGCACTCTTTTTTTCTATTATCATTTTAATGAGACTTCATCAGAACAATTCTATATCACTTAAATAAAATCAGTCACCTGACTGTCTTTAGCCCTTCAGTCATAACTTGTTTTAAAATTAATTTATAAAATTATACTTTAAAATAAAATGTCTGTGATGTTCACAAAAACTAAATATAGTAAAAAAAATGTTGATCACAACTGAAATAAATGTGGTAACGCATGTACTTTGCTCACTTAGTAGCACCGAAAACTCCAAGAATAGTGTCAGTATTAGTGTCCAGTGTCATAAGAGAAATTAGTGTCCAGTGTGTCATAAGTGAAGATAATTGGGGGTCAGAAAGCTTAACAAGATGCAGAATCCTCATCTTAGAAGGTTTCTGCATCATACTAAGACTTTCTAATTCTGAGACTGCTCCACTGCTGAGAAGTCCCCCTTGTGTGGACCTTAGCAGCAAGAGTGGTCTTGTGGGTGGAGGTACATGCTAATGCAGCAGTCTAGGAGATTGTCTAATGCTAGTCTGACAACATGTTCTCCAAAGAAATGTCCATAGCTCCTGATTTGCTGGCTAAAAGATTCATAGAATCACTTAGTCAAGTAAAATTTTACTCAAGGAAAACAAAGTAAAAGCCGTCAAAAGACTATGGTCACACATTCACTCATATGGGGGTATTTACAGTGCAAACAAGTTCAGCAAGGCTGTGTGTGTGTGTGTGTGTGTGTGTGTGTGTGTGTGTGTGTGTGTGTGTGTGTGTGTGTGTGTGTGTGTGTGTGTGTGTGTGTGTGTGTGTGTGTGTGTGTGTGTGTGTTTTGTGTGTCTGTCTGGGTGACTCTACAAGAAGTTAGGTAAGACATCGTGTGTGGGTATCTGTATGGAAGGTAGGGAACGCTAAGAATTTTTCTTTTCAGGGCTTGGTCTTGTGATATAGCTGGAGATGTTAAGAAAAATGATGACTTCCTGAAAGTATTTATTTGAGTTACAGTTTAATAATAGGTAGCTTAATAATCTCTAATAATTTTTTTATCCAAACTAATGTGCAGCCCTGAAACTGATGATATTTATAACAGGTGTAAGCCGGTAAAGCAGTTTTTGGGTATTGATTTTACTATCAATTGTCTGCCAGCTCTCAGCATTCTGTGATCATATGGACCATTTACTCCCGATAAAGTGACAGGCCATTTAGAAGGAAATTATTCAGGAAGTCATCAGGAGCTTTCATCTGTGCACAAACCAATCACTGAGCTGGCAACAGCATAATGACCATCATCAGCCACTCCTTTCTCAGGCCACCATGGCAAAGTACTTTCGCCTGGTCAGGCAAGACACCTTGCTCCACAAAAACAGACAGGACAGAGGAAGCAAGAGGGAGAGATGAGCTGTGGGCAGTGGTTCCCCCAACACTCAGGGCAGTAGAGCTTAACAAGAGTTAGAAGGGATTGGTAGTCTATAAAGGCAGCTCATGGTAAAAATTGCTGATAGATAGTTTTATAGATAGTTTTTTTCAAAATATTAAAAAATGACATTTACAAATACTGAATCTGCACACAAGTCTGTAGTGCCTCTCCTTATGAAAGTATATTTTCAAGCATTAGATGTGCATGGCAAAGTAACAAAAGGCAATTTCTACAAGTTTCATGTTCTAAAAGGAACAGGAAACTTCCTATTAAGTTACTATACAGCAAGGACAATTGAAATGAGGTGAATACTAATTCCTCAATAACCAGAAAAGAGAAAGAATTGGAGATACTGAGGGGATAGACTACACCACAGACAGAATAAAAGAAAACATAGCATTACGAACAAAGACTTTAAAAGAAGTAGGCAGTGAAACAGTCTGTCAGTGTTTTTTTTTTCAAACACTCAGCAAAATAAGATGTCTCAGGAAACAAAAGAATTCTGTATAAGTGGAAGCACAAACACATAAGGGCCTATATTCAGTACTATTTGTCAGTGATAAAGAAGATTTGTCATTATTCCCATCCTTGTTGGTTTGTTAACTTTACTCCAAAACAACCTAAGTGCATTTCACTGCTGTTGCTTTTCAAAGTGGCTAATTTATCTTCTTTCATTATGTCGCCATTGTAGTCTTTCAACTCTTCTTCCCTTACTCCAAATATTTCCCTTTCCTAGCTGTGAAACAGCTGGCAGTTAAGATTTGTTTGCTCATGTGATTGACACCTCACAATAAGAGGCTGTTCAGCAATTTGCCAAAAAGACGTTTATTGCTGGCTTCTTTACTAATAGTACTGCTCAACAAAGGACATGCCATTCTGCTGCACCTTCAGTAACTGACCATGTACAGGTTAAGCTCTCTTTATGTCCTCAGTTATTAGTCCATATTCCTTAGCAGTTCCTACCCACAGTATTTGCCATAATCCATCGCTTTGGCACCAATCATTTGCCTGTGTTAACCCTTTCTACAGTGTAGTAATAAATGATTGCTCCCAATTTGCAATCAGTAGTGAACCTGGTCAACCACAGGCAGTTCAAGTTTGCCTGGACTTCTGTGAAATAATTTCCAAACAGTAAAGGGCCTAGCACAGGACCCGGTGGTACTCCGCCAGTGATTGGTCTTTCTCTAGAGGTGAAATCACCCACTTTGACAGTATGTGCCCTGTCGGTGAGCCAACTGGCTACCCATCTGATGATGTAGGGATTAATTCCCAATTGGGAGAGTTTCTCTATAATACCTGAGTGAGGATTGTCTCAAATACCTTGTCTAGGTCAACATAGGCAGTATGCACTGTCTCTCCCTCGTCCAGGGCCTTGGTGACTTTCTAGAAAAGATCAACCAGGTTTAAAAGGCATGATCTACCTTTAATGAATCCGAACTGTACTCGGTCCAGAGCTTGGATATTACCTATGTTCTTGTTAGTAAGCTCCATAATGATTCTTTTCAGGGCTGTGCAGATGAGGCTAGTGAGGTATATGCAAAAGGGAGGGCTGTACTCAACTATTGGTCATTGAGTCCCCCAAGCTTATGGGCCTATAATTTTCAGGGTCAGTTGATGGTCCCCCTTTGTGCAGAGGGATTACTGTTGCTGTCCTCCATTTTGCCGGAAGATAGTCATTTCACAGGCTGTGGTTACACAGGGATCCAAGTGGGTCTGTTAGGTCATGTTTTAAGTTGTTTAAAAGGCAACCTGGGATGCTGTCCTGTCTCAGTGATGCTGTGTTTTTGGCCATGGACAGTGCAGAGATGACCTGCTCTCTTGAGATGATAGGCTGAGGAATGGTAGCAGGTATACTTTGGGGGATGACCAGAGGGGGCAGGGGGGTAAAGTTTCCTCCATTCTGTCAACTAGCAGGTTGACTATTACCTTCAGGTGAGTATGGGTGGTGCCATCCACAACTGGTTCAGTGCATAGTTGGGTATTCCCTTTTAGATTTCAGACATAGTTAAAGAATGCCTTGTAATTATCCTTAGCTAGGGAGGCTATTTTTACTTTGTGATTAGCTTTGGAGGACTTGACAATATCTATAATTTGTTTGTTTAGACTAGAGAGAGATTTCTTCTTCTGCTGAGCCACATTCCTCTTGATCTTGGACATTATTTTATTTCTCTTGTTGTGTAGCCTGTTTATACTAGGGATCCACCAGAGTGGCTTGTTTTTTTAGAAGACCTGGTTTCAGTTCGGTTGGATACAGCTGATTCAGGGGATTGGTGTACACCTCTGCATAGGAGTCTGTGTTAACTGTGTTTAAGAGGGCTTTGAAACTTCTCATACCATCACTTAGTAGGAGGTAATTTGTCTTAGAAAAATTCTTAAGCATTTTTGAGGTTGATGGTGTATCTGGTCTTATGATTAAATCGAATGAGAATGACTTATTGTCCAATCTTACCATGGAGGACATCACATGGTGAGGTGCAATGCTCTCCCATGTTACTGAGTACTATGTCCAGAACATTTGAGCCTTTTGTGGGCATGTGGACTAGCTGTTCCAAAGCATTTGCACTGACAAAGTCCAAAAACCTCTGAGCCAGCATGTTTGCAGTTGTTTATGTTTCCCAGTCAATGGTAGGATAATTAAAATTACCCATGAACAAGGTGCTGGGCTGTATTGCAAGTGACTCCAGTAAGACCGGTATGCAGTATGCTTTTTCTAGGTCATATTAGGGGATCTATGATGTGGTAGGGGTCTTTGCCTATAGTTAATTGGACACGGAGTAGCTCAAGAGAGTCATACTGTTTGACCAGTCTCAAGGTATACTTATCTTTAATGAAGATTTATGCACCTCCTCCTTTGGTTCTTTCATGCTCAGTTAGTCGTCTGACTGAATGGAATGCCTAGTAGCCCTCCATAGCCGGGGTGCTTTCTGTACCTTTGAATCATGTCTCAGTAACTGCACAGACATCAACATCTTTCAAGGTGAGGAGTGCTTACAAGGAGTGCAGTTTCTTGTTTAGACTCCTGGCATTAAGCAGCAGTACCTTAGAGAGGATTTTATTATCTTGGGAGGTTGGTTATTTTGACACTGCCTACAAAAGGCACAATAGGGGTGGCTAATACATTTGCCAGTATCCAAAAGCCTACAGGAGACAGGTGGCTTGTCAACCATGCTTCCCAGGATGACAGACATTGGATCCCCTTGGACTGACATTGACATTGAACAACTGGAGAAATGGTCACCATCCACTTTTACTGTGTTCCTAGTACTTCAGCATCAAGCCTTCCAGGGAAAAATCATGCACAAGAATGGTGTGCTTTATATACATTTCACTACATTCATTATTTAATTCAATTATACAATAATTGAACAATTAATCAGTGAGTCAAGAAGGTTAAAATCTAAAGTGCATCCAGAACAATAAAGTGCTTCAGAAACATTTAAAGTGCATCAAACATATAAAGTGCAACCCCTTACATTCCTATTGCATTTTTAAGATTATAATTTAAGAAGTTAATACAAAAGCACTTATGCATCTCTAGATTAACAAATACTAAAACATTTTGCCCTACAATAGTTGATCAATTAGTCAGTGAGTCAAGAAAATGTAAATCTAAAGTGCATCCTGAGCAATTAAAGTGCTTCAGAAACATTTAAAGTGCATCAAAAAACATTTAAAATTTAGCCCCATGCATTCCTATTGCATTTAACATTATAATTTAAGAAGTTCATACAAAAGCACTTGCGCATCTTTAGATTAACAAATGCTAAAACATTTTACCCTACAATGGTTGATCAATTAATCAATGAGTCAAGAAAATTTAAATTTAAAGTGCATCCTGAGCAATTAAAATGCTTCAGAAACATTTAAAGTACATCAAAAAACTTTTAAAATACAAGTTCATGCAAAAGCACTTATAAAATAATGCATACTGAAACATTTCATCCTATACATGTAAATCTAACTCCATATTAAGCCCGTGGGGCCACAAAGTTCAAAAATTAATAATATATCTACTTTCCATCCTTAACAGAATGCGCCCATATTCCATGCCTTGTACTGCATAAGGTTTGTTTAAAACAGAAAAAAATAAACTGCTAGTGTTACCATTGTGAACAGCGTGGAAATTGTGCCACAGGATTATTAAGCCTGACATGCCTCACGTCCCCCAAATGCCTCATAATTCTTCTTTTCACCATTCTTCTGGTTCGGCCTGTATACCACTTTACAGGTAGACAATCACATCCAATGGCATAAACAACCCCACTGGTACTGCAATTGTAAGATTCCAGGGTGATGTACTTCTTTCCATTAATCAAAGTACCTAAAATGTTCTTGACTTTGTCACACGCCTTGCACCTTCCACATCTAAAGGTACCTACTGTGTTAGACCCAGTTTCCATCCTACTTACCCTACTGTTCAATAATTCGTTCAGGTTGTGAAATCTACTATGAGAAAAAAACAACCCCGCCCTTGAAAATGTTGTTCACTTCCTCATCCTGCTGTATAATAGGCCAAAACCTGTGCACTAACGCCTTCAATGTAGCTGAAAAGGGGAAAATTTATTAACAAAAATATATCATCCTTGCCCACTTTATGGTAATCTCCACACCCATGATGTGTTGCATGACTCCATAGTCTCCGACCAGTAATTTGCTTTCTCACTTTTTCCTCATCCCTATTTAACACCTGGCTAGAATCCCCTCTCTTCACCAACTTGCATCTAACAATGTTAAATTCCCATCCAATGCAGTTCTCTCATGAACATCGTCACTAATGCGCTGGAATTCTCCATGAGGTAGAGAATCAAATGAATGTTCTGGATGCACGCTGTCTGCACTCAAAACGTTATTAGCCGCTGTTTCCTTATAAAATGGTTTAAAAGACACTAGCTTGTCTTTATCCACAAAGAACTCCAAATCTAGAAACTGTATCTAATGTCTGTGAGTTTGATAGGATACTGTGATGCCATACTGATTCTGATTTAGTTCCAACATGAAATGTTCAAAAAGACTAATCTCCCCTCCACATATAAAAAACAAATCATCAATATAGTGCTTGAAAACTAACATTTTCCAAAAAAATATGTATTCCTATAAACACAGCTCTCCTCAAAAAACTGTCCTTGGTGAGTTGGTTCGTGGAGTGGTATTTTTGGAGTTTTCTAACATTGACATTCTCAGTCAATGAAAGATACCCTGTAAGGTATTGACGGTTTACCTGTTACAGCACTGTACTCTGCACTTGCTCCTTATAATTTTTACCTTTAGATTGGATGCCTAATCCAAGTTATCAAGACATAACACACTAAGATTTCCAGTGGGCAACTTTCTTAGACAAGTACATCATTGCATCACAGTGTATTTAGATTTAGGCAAAGTATCTCAAGCAGCTGTTTTGGGCAATGAGGTGATTTTTATATCCTTGTTAAAAAAAAAATCCCATGGAATAACTGCAAAAGTATGGCTGTATGCTCATGCCAACTCCATATCTCCTAGAACAGCAGTCATGCAGCCACATCATTTTTTTCACATTCTCCTTCCTCACTTGTTTATTAGACTTTTTTTTACACTGTACTAAATGTCAGTTCATGCAGAGTCCTGAATAAGAATTACAGTGTAGTAAGTGCTAGTTTGTACATTGCACTAATTACAGTTTACAGCGTAGTAATGTATACTTTATGCAGTGTGTTTGAAACAGTTTAAAACTATAAAAATTACAGTTTACGTAAGTGTACCACACAAAGTTCACATTGTACTAAATGCCGGTTAATGGGATGCAGTAAGGTTTACAGTGTAGCAGGTAGTAGCTCATGCCATCTCATAAATACTCTTAACAATGCAGTAAATTATAATCTGTGTGGTGTAATAAGGTTTGAGTAAATTATAATCCGTCTGTTGTAATAAGGTTTATAGTAGAGTAAATTATAATCTGTGTGGTGTAATACAGTTTACAGTACAGTACATTATAATTTGTGCAGTGTAATAAGGTTTGACTAAATTATAATGTGTGGTGTAATAAGGTTTACAGTAGAGTAAATTATAATCTGTGCGGTGTAATAAGGTTTACAGTAGAGTAAATTATAGTCTGTGTGGTGTAATAAATTTTACAGTAGACTAAGTTATATTCCATGAAGTGAATTGAGTGGGCCAGTTTAATAAATGGCATATGACACAGTTTACTAACAAAGGATTACAGTACTGTATAGTAAACTAGAGCTTCATGCAATATCCAAACTAAGGTTTACAATATAGCAAGTAGTAGTTTATGCAGTGTTCTGCATAAGGTTTACAATAGAGCAATTTATTTATTTTTATTACTTATATATTTGTTAACCATGTAAACCTACTGGACACAAGTATCCCTCAACAGGGTAACTCAGGAGATGTCTGGTTAAGTGACTTATTGAGAGTCACACAGTAGGCAAGTGAAGGTTTGAGGAATCAAGCCCTGTACCTTGTGTACAAGAAGCAGTTTGTAGCAGCTCATATCTTTATTCCTCTGCATGAAGTGCCAGGCAAATGTAAATTGCTAGCCAATGCACTGTATGCCTAAGGTTTACAGAGTAGTAGCATATCATGCAGTGTACCAATGTTTAGAGAGAAAAAAATTAAAATTCAGGCAGTGTGCTGAAAAGTTGACAGTGGGGTTAATGAAAAGGCATGAAGTGTTGAATAAGAATTACAGTAGTGTAATACATCATACAGTTCTGTGAATAACACTTAAAGTGTACTTAATATATCATGTAGCACACTGACTGAGGTTTAGTGTGTAGTGAACAATACGTCATGCAGTGCAATGAATAATGTTCACATTGTACTAAATAATAGCTTATTCAATGCACTGAATAGGAATGGCAGTGCAGTACATTACAGGTGGTCCAGTGCCCTATATAAGTTTTAAAGTGTAGCAAACAATAGCCCATGCCCTGTACTAAGGTTTACAGTGTAGCAAATGAAAGCCCATGCACTGTACTAAGGTTTACAATGTAGTAAATGATAGACCATACACTGTACTGACTACGGTTTACAGTGTAGCAAATGATAGCCCATTAACTGTACTGAATAAGGTTTACAGTATAGCAAATGAAAGCCCATGCACTGTAATGACTAAGGTTTACAGTGAAGTAAATGATAGCCTATGCACTCTATTGACTAAGGTTTAAAGTATAGTAAATGATAGCCTATGCCCTGTACTAAGGTTTACAGTGTAGCAAATGAAAGCCCATGCACCGTACTGACTAAGGTTTACAGTGTAGTAAATGATAGCCCATACACTGTACTGACTAAGGTTTACAGTGTAGCAAATGATAGCCCATTAACTGTACTGAATAAGGTTTACAGTATAACAAATGAAAGCCTATGCACTGTAATGTCTAAGGTTTACAGTGAAGTAAATGATAGCCCATGCACTCTATTGACTAAGGTTTAAAGTGTAGTAAATTAGAACCCATGCACTGTACTGTCAAAGGTTTACAGTGTAGCAAATGATAAACCCATGCACTGTATTGCCTAAGGTTTACAGTGTAGTAGATGATAGGCTGACCATGCACCGACTTATGCTTCTCATTCATTAAATTATAGTTCATGCACTGCAGATTAAGATTTACAATGTAGCAAATGATAGTCCATACAGTGTAGTAAGGTTTACAGATTAGTAAATGATACTTTATGTAATATCCTGAGTAAAGTTTACAATATACTATGTGGTAGTTCAAGCAGTCTGTTAACTAATGTCTGCAGTACAGTGTATGCCAACTCATACAGTGCACTGATTATGGGGATTACAGTGCTGCAAATATCATGTCAGACAGTGCACTAAGGTTTACAGTGTAATAAATGATAGTGCATGAAGTGCACAAAATAAGGCGCACAGTGCAGTACAGTAAATGATAGTTCATGCACTGTCCTGAATAAGGTTTACAGTGCAGGAAATTATAGTTCATACAGTGCACTGAGGTTTGTATTATGCAGTATATTGGCTAAGGTTTATAATGGAGTAAATGACATTTCATGTACTATACTGTGCTACAGTTTACTTCTGTGGAAATGCTAGCTTATGCAGTGCTTTGAATAAAGTCTAAAGTACAGTAAAGGGAAGCTCATGACTGTAGGAGCAAATGACAGTTCATGCTGCATACTGAATAATGTTTACAATTCAGTAAAAGATTACATAAGCAAACTACTGCATAAACCCTGTTGTACAGCTAATGACCATGCCTGAGCTCTAATAAGTGATATTAGATGCATTATGATGAATGGTAAGTGCAGTGCTGCAAAAGATAAACTCTGCAGCATAATGAGCGGGAGTATGCTGAGAGTGGTGAGACTCTGTGGGTTCAGTGCGGGAAAATCCTTCTTTGTAGTGGCTGAGACTATACACAATTAGATGACTAAAATTACATGAGGTACAGTGACAAACTATTCCAACAGCAGTACATCACAGCTGCAGTGTTACTGCACAGCAGTGAATACAGTATAACGAAGGGGAATTCTGAGGTTATAAAGAACAACAGTGCATGCACTGCAATAGATGTTAGGACTAGCTCTGTAGTAAAACATAGTAAATAGTTTGCAGCCGAATGTGGTTACCAGGAATGCAATCTAATGATGGCACTTTCAGCGTATCTGAAGTTATATCAAGTGACACGTACTGCAATGTATGACAATATCTGCAGTGTACTGAAAGGACATACTTGTACAGGTGTTCTTGCAATACAAAGGCTAAAAACATCAGCACTGTAGTAAACTGTATGCTTGCAATTTTGTGACTTACCGTTTTTGTTCTGTAGTAAAGGATAACAATTTCTGCACAGTTAAAGGCAATTATTGCATCATATAATTCATTTACCTGTTCACTTTTTATTGACCATATTGGAATAGTAGATATGTGGCTTCTTTTCATGGGACATCCAAGGTGGTACTTACACAAACTAGGGTACATTTATCCATAAGGCTACCATACCTGCAGCTTTAATAAACGGTAGCTTCTTATAACAGGCAGTATAGTTGAAAAGTTAGTCTCACTGTATTAAAATTCTTGGGTCTCTAGTTTGCACCCAGCTGTGGCACTTTCTGTTTACAGACTTCATGTCCTCCCTATCCATGCTGGCTTAGCTAGGTGCTCTAGTTTCCTCCCTCATATCAAAGATGTGCTATTAAGTAAACTGGTATTTCTCTAAATTACTCATAAGCATGTGTGTGTTCTGTGATTGAATATATGTAATATCCTGTTTAGGAATGATTCTCTGTCTTTTACCCACAGGTAAGGAGATCCTCTGCAATCATGAAAAATTTGTAAAGTGGGTACTGGAGAATGAATGAATAATTCATAATATCAGCAATGAAAATGCCTGTAAAACAGTCAAGGACAGGTCCCACAGCATAATGGAAAATAGCATTAGTAATGCAATTATCAACTCTGCCTTTACATTAATACAATAGGGTGGTATTAAGAATACTGGAATTACACACAAGGGTAGATTGTCTCCTATTAATTGCAGTTTGAAGCAGGCATTAGACATTCTACACAGTGCATATTGTTAAAGGTAACTTAAAATTACTTTTCATGGAAAATGAACTGAGCATTTTCAATTTTTTGGATAAAGAGCTAATATTCATACATGTTCATGAACAAACTTAAATGGTTTTATACCTGGGTGGTAGCAGTGATTGACAGCACAAAGGTTGGAACTGTGGAGCAGCTCAGGTTAAGTAGTCGGCCCTGCATCAGACAAAAAAGAATGTTAAAAAGAGTTTGAAGATAAAAGAGGCAAACACCTCAAATTACATTCTTTTAATTCTTACATTAGTACTCTAGACATATCGCAATACGGAAAACTACACATACGTTAAGCCAGGGATAAGACAATGACAATATACTGACAGAACCATAGCTACTTCCTGTTTGAAAGAATATATCACAATTTCACACTCTGCAACTGCTCACATCTGTAGTCTCAAAATGTTTCCATTGCTTACAAACTGCTATTTGTATGGAAGCAGGCCCTCTCCAGTCCACTCCCATGTGGGGGTAAGTCACTCACACCCACAAACCCGTATATACCAACTGCACAATTGCACAACACTGGAGAAGACAGAAACTTCCCCAAAGCAGTGCAGACAAGACTTGGGAAATACTTTACTCACAATGACATGAGCAAGTAAATGGTTTCCGAAATTGCATGATATAGGTACACACAGTTAAGTCACTGTAGCCCTCTCTGTTGGTATTAAACTCCATTAATTTGTCAGTATTAGTAAACCAAGTAACTCCATTCCTTTTTTTATGAAGAAACTGTACATGTAGAAATGACTTTTATGTTTTCATATTTAATTGGATTATACTTGGCTTTCTAACTTGTGTGACTGAAGCACTGACGATGAACAAAATGAGCAGTGAGGCCCCTTAATGAACCATCCATTCAAATCTAAACCATATGATACTAACTTATAGAAGGGTGTTCTACTATGCGTATAAAATACACACTAAAAAAGCTGCAGTGCTATTGACAAGATTTTAATTTTGGTTAATTTGTCAGCTAACTGTCCTTAATGATCTGAGGAAATTATCTCCTAATGCACTCTGGCCTTTGCTCAAAAGATTTTTATTTTGCCCCTCTTCCAGAAATTGTAATAATTTGTTTTACTTGAGGGCATTACAATTACAATCTCTATGTAAAAAGTAACAAAGAAAATGCATTTTGCCCTTGAGTTTATGAGTGATATATATATATATATAGATATATATATATATATATATATATATATATATATATATATATACACAACAATGATAAGAAGAGTTCATTAAAATCACAATTAGTTCTCATTAGTTACCCCGAGTAAAACATATTTTTGTGTTGACTTGCATGCTTGTGCAAATGAGCACACTCCTTCAGCAGAAGGGGGAGTTTTATGCTACATGAGTTGCCACAGTGATAAGGGAAGAGGTAAGATCTTTAACGTGCACATAGAACACTGCAGAAAGTACCATTATCACTTTAGTACTTTGCATTAACTCGAAGATTTGCACCTTCAGAAGTGGCAACAAGGAGAGCAAGAATCAAAGCTACAGATGTTGCTCCGCTCAGTGTCCCATCTACCCCACTCCCTCATCTGCTTTGCTCCAGCCATCATTTCTCTGTCTACTCTGTCCCTAGCAAAACCCATTTTGTGCTGTAAATGGGCCTAGCTGATCTTCATTCTGGGCATTAAATATCATTTGTTTTTCTTTTAATAAACACCTCAAGACAAAATGCACTGCACTGAATGCTTGCACAAAAACTCTGAATGTGAACTACTAGACCGACTTTCACTTTTCTAGACAACTGAGAAAACTGTCATCATGTGGTTTATGCTTTAATCCTTAGGCAGTTAGTGTTGCCATTATACTAGTAATTCATCAGAAATGATATGCGATTGTTTCAAATGTTCCAAAATAAAACACTCCCAAAACAGCATCAAAACACAGTGCCCCCCTTTCTTAGTATTGAACAAAATGCCTAAGATTTTTAATAAATGTGTAAGCATATACTATGCATTAATTTAGGTTAGATTTTAATGCATACCTGAATGCCACATATTTGACAGGGTGTCATTACTATGTTAAGCACATTTCTGCTAAGGTGACAAACAGCTGGTCATTTTGTTCTACCCATCCTTAGTCCCTGGAAATGATATCTGATTATTATTTCAAAGCTAAACTTACTGGAGTGACTGGAGCTGAGAAAAGGCAGTTTCTAGGGATTAAGAAAAATGTACTAATCAGATCAGTATTACACTGCTCTGAAGTACCCAGCCTCCATTATGCCATTAATGTGTATTCATACAAATGGATCTTTCATGAATACTTAATTAGGCACTTTCATACATCGGCACTAAGTTTAAGACAGCAAACCCAACATTCCACTGGTGAGTAGTGACATTAGGCTCGGGCATGGCCACCAGGAGCTGCTAGAGCTGGTCATAGCTGACTGTGTGAGCTGCTGATAGTCCAAGGTCACTATAAGGTTTCTCCTGATATGCTGCAACTTTGGAGTCGCCAGCAGGGTACAGAGGGATCTTCCCCTGCAGGGGGGCCTGGGGGTGCAGTCTTCCACAGGGGAAAAAAAAGAGTAGCTCAAATTTGTAGCAAATATCTTTTAAACAGTCTGGGATGTAATATTGGTCTTTCCACTGTTTGCCTTTGCAAAGCTGTCATAAATTTCACTTGAGCAAATTCCAGTATGGTGGGTAAACCACTTTTAAACAGTGAAATGTAAATAATTACTTTTGCGGAGTACATGCTGCTGTAGTTGCGCAGAATAGTTTTGCCAAAACAATTGTACTGTGATCCATGCAATATCTCTTAAAAATGGACGTAATGCACAAGGAACTTGATATGTAATTTATAAGCCACAGGCAACTCAGCATTACAGCAATTGTTCAAGAATGCTTTTTGAATTGCAAATTAGGCCAGCAGGTGGTGCTAACTACACATAACATGCACTGAGTCACAAAACAGTAGCTCCTGTACCTTTTTGAATTACTGCTAGCTTTTACACTCTGCACTGTTTGCCGCATCTATTTCCTGTGATAGAAACATGGTTTTCTGAGTCCCATTCTTAGACCAAAAGTCTCCAAAATTAGAAAGGAGTCATTTGTTAATTCAAGACACAGTTTTAACAGGTTTATTAAATATTTTAAATGAGACTCTAAGGTAACATCCCTAATGCGGAAGAGTATGGGGGAGCTTTCTGTGTAGAAATAGGTTTACCACCTTTTCAAATGCCCAACATGCGACATTTTTGTACAAATGTAAGATTGTACAGGACAAAATGTATCCACGGTCAGTGAAGAGGACAGAAATTCACTTTTTTTGCCAAAATAAAAACTTATACTTGTAGTATTTGAGCTGCTTATGCTATTTCATATAACATTTAGGTCTGTCAGATACAAAATAACTGTTTATTCAACTATTAATGAAAATTTAGGAGATATTTTTCATCCTAAAGTCTCAGGACATTTGCCATTTTTTAGTTTTTTTTTTTCACACGACACAACTGCCCAAAGAGGGACAGGCAGTAATCCTGTGCAGAAAATCGAATCTTATGTACCTTGTGGCTAAGGATGATTGTGACATTTCTTTTCTGTCTTTAACTGACTTAAATAAACCTTTTGTAGTACCTTTCTAAATGATACTTTATTACACAATACAGTCTAGTTATGGTAACTGTGATGCTGCCCTATATAACTAGTTCTATAAATGGAACACAAACACGCATAGCAAATAAATAAAGGAAGAAATTTAAATTTAGGGTTACTTTTCCAGGCAACTCCAGTATGCAACTCATTACCTTGCACTGACAGAGACATTCCCCTGGATTTACTAATCTTCCATGCAGGACTAATCTAGTCCTGCATGGAAGTGGAAGTTGAAGAGGAGGACGGTAGTGCGCCATGCGTATTAATGAAGGTGCGCTGCCTGAACTCCAAATGCTACACGGAGCGTGGACGAGTGCAGGGGGCGTGTTTGAGAGCAGAGCTCTCAGAATAAACATGCCCCTGCAAAGTAGAACAGAAGAATGTGTAAATAAATGAGCGAGACAGCTCACAAGTGTCTGCATATCCCCACCAACAGTCTCCATGTGTTCAACAGCAACAGTACAGTCAAATAAAATGAAAAATCCCTATTATTGATGTGTTTTATAACCCCGAGTACAGCAAACTGTAGGTGCGCTGGTTTGTCCATTGCCTAGCTACGGTTAAAGCAGCTGAAAAGGCTGAAGAGGATAAAAATGCAAATAAGCAGCACAGCATCCGCCTAACGAACAGGCATTCCCGGTTTGAGTCCCACTGCAGCACAAATCATTTTTCACGGGAAATCTGTATATGAACATAATTTTACATTATTTTGCCGTATAACCTACAGAATAACAATTAAATGTGAACTGGAGTACTGCATGAAATGCACATGTGAAGTGTTAATGTCATAATGAATAAGGCACATGTACGCAGGTCTAAGCACAAATAAGCAGCGATAAGCGTGTCCAAGTGCGCTTGCATGGGGGTAAGAACTGCCACACAGAGTAAGCAAAGTAGAAGCTAATGAGTGTAAGAAACTGTAACCGGAGGTTAGCAGTGCTTACCGTCGTGCAAACCTGCTTACAACCACTGTAAAGTCCCTTAATCACTCTGGATCCAACGGCCCAAGTTCTGCCCAGCAACAAAATAAACTGCCTCTGCAAGGCTCAAACCCAGAACCCTGTATACTATAGTAACAGTAGTTAACCACTAAGCCATTATAGTAATAGATAAGTGAGATTAAGGCCATACATCCCATACACCCACATGGATTTATTTATATATATATATATATATATATATATATATATATATATATATATATGTGTGTGTGTGTGTGTGTGTGTGTAGATATACACAGATCTACAGTTATGATAAAAAACAGCACACAAGAATGACATATGTTCACAGGCTATGCCAATGGAAGTTAGGGGCACAAAGAAGAAACATGTAACACGTAGCATGACCTACCCCCCCCCCACAGCCGGACAGAGGAAACATACACACAAACCCACAAACAATGTAAATAGTCCACTGCTACCCAGACCACAGGCAGGATACAACCGGGGGGGGGGTACACAGTGGTCCAGTGAAATCTAACCTTGGAACACAGACAGGAGCGTCCCTTGTGGGACGCCCCAAAAATTGACATATTACCAAAAGAAGACGATGCATCATCCATTCTGGCTGAGGTGTGTACATACCCGGAATACAAGGGTGGGAAAGCCTGATGACCCATGGGTTGAGACAATGTATGACATGGGTCCCGTGAAGTGGAGTGTGGGCAGCGTGTAGTGGTGTGTTCAGACCCGACCTGCACCCAGAGTAAGGATGGGTGCTGTAGAGGAGATGTGGGTGGGGGAACTATGGGTAGCTAGTAATGGGTCTAGGTGTGCAGGTGTTGGCTGATGTGGGTCTATACAGACAGCCCTAGGGATGTGAGCAAAAGTGCTCATTGGGCAGAGGCGTCGCCGAACTAGCAGCCACACCCGCTACGAGTCCCACTGCAGCAAAGTCTAATCTACATGGCAAAGAACGGAATGACCAGATGTAGATGTATATATGTAGAGGTATGTGTGTGTATATCTACCCATAGCTACATGGAGATATACCTCTCCCTCTCCATAGTAAAATTTATACATACAGAGACGGAATACATATACATACCCACATATAGATATATATATATACATACGCAGACACTCATACACCCATATGTTGTTAGATTTATATAGACAGCAATATATAAATATATACATGTATGCATACATATACAGATATATCTGTATATAGTGATGTAGATATTTATATATATATATATATATATATATATATATATATATATATATATATATATATATATATGTGTGTGTGTGTGTGTGTGTGTGTAAATATACACATATATATAGCTAGGATATGATACAGCAGTTACAAATTACATATGATCACAGGCTGTGTCAATGTGGGTGAGGGATCCAATCAACAAAAGTGTAACATGTAGCAGCAACCCCCCCCCACGTAGACAGGTGAAACATACAAACACACGATACAAGTAAACACACCACTGCTTCCCAGACCACAGGCAGGATGCTACCAGTGGGAGAGACCTGCCACATCTAATCTTGAAAAGACATCAATGTCCCTTGTGGGACACCCCAAACATTAATGTTAATTGGAGTCAGTCCCTGTAATGATTTATCCAACCAGGCTGTATACATACACGGACCAGTAGGTTGTGCAAGCCTGATGACTCATGGGTTGAGACAACGTACGACATGGGTGCCGACACGTGGAGAGTGGGCAGTGTGTTGTGGTGTGGTTAGACCCCACCTTCATCCACAGTAAGGAGGAGTGCCATAGAGGAGGGCCAGGTGGGGGAACTATGGGTATGCAATTATGGGCCTAGACGTGCAGGTGTTGGCTGGCGCAGTTGTATTTGGATCGCCCCGGGGATGTCAGTAATATTGCGAATTGGGCAGAGTTTACACCCGTACCTCTTAACCTCTAAGAGCTAAACCACTGGACAGAACCTAAACCGTTGGGGGGACAAGTAGGGCTAGAAAGCACATATTCCACTTACAACCTTAGAAAGCTGATAGAATAATAGGTTATGCATTAGCAAGACACATCTGAAGGATGTGGAGTCGTAAACCCAACTACTTGTCTGTATTTAATGGTGTCAGTTCTCAGGTATTTACCAGACAGGTGTGGATTGTAAGAGGAACACACCAATATTATGAAGCAAACGCTGGACAGGCCACGGAGTCTGTACAGTTGACAGGCATGCATACGCCCAACGGGCAGCCATTCCCGATATGGGTTCCACCGCAGCACAGTCCTGTGTACATGGCAAAGTACGGTATACCCTTATGTGTCGTTGCATTACCCACTACACAACACCTACGTACACATGGTTGCAACACCCCACTGTAGGCATGTAAGGCAATGTAATAGGCATCGCAAGTTATTATTGAAGTTCCCACCCCCTGAAGCATCCAACGCAAATACCAAATGCAATGCATATGCACAGCCGGTGTCGTAGACAACATGGCCAGCTGTGGACCTTCCCTGCAGCCATCCTGCACATCCCTGGATAATCCCCCTACTAACACCCCCCTTTGTGTCCCATGCACATGACATACCTATCAGACCCTGTTCCATTCCTCTTAATGTCTACGGGTACACATAGGTGACACCCTCTTCCCCCACTATATTGCCAGTATCTGGAACCCCAACCCACATGTAGTATCACAGCTGTCCCGCAGGGCACATATAAGTAACACACGAAGGAGCACCACAAGAACATCTGGAGCAGCACAGGCTCACCACCTTGTGAACCCCCCCACCTCACACTCTATAACACAACATCAACTAGTGATCCCCGACACCTCTTGTCCTGCCTCGCATACAAATCTCAACATCCAACATACCGTCCCTATTGCTCCCCATCCAATTATACCTACAGGCTACAACACAGTTACAATGTCACCCCCACTACCTACCTGCTTACTCCTTAGCTATTTGCCTTTACTGTACCACAAAGGTATGGAATGACTACACCTACCCCAAATACGTGCATGTAACCTATCCAGACCTGTGAAACAGGAATCCTACCTCACCCTCAACTGACCTTTGTCAAAAGTCATACCTGACATGTAAACCTGACCTAAGCAGGGATAATACCGACAGTTTAATGTAAACTAAACATGATTAGTGGGGGACATAGCTATGTCATGTCTGTTACCCTCTATGAATGTGAACACCCCAGTATTAATTGGGATATGTAGCTGGGGTCAATGTAGAGCTCTACACCCCAGGCCACCACTGACAATGGACAAGCATACAGTCTGAGTGTCCCGGCTGACAGATGTGAACGAAATGCAAGATGTTGCTCGTGGGTAAGCAGGAGCAAGTGGGTGTATGCCTGTTTGGCCTCCAGTAGGCGAGTACCACACTGGTGAAGCACTGTACAGGCTAACTGAGTGCAAGATGCCACAACCAGAGGGCAGTAATGCTGTGCTTTGCGCAAACAAGTCCATATCCGCCTACAAATGTTCAACAGTGCCTAAGTCATGCTGTAGCGAACAGCTGTTGTTGTGGCCATTAACAAAATAATCTGCACTGCCAGGTTGCAAACCCTCGACCCTGCACACTAAAGTAGACGTGAGTTCCACTAAGCCATGGCAGATACACATTCAGCTGTTGTGATCACAAACACATCATCCAGCACAGGCATCCAACAGTATAGGAAATGTATATAAGTGTGTAGATTAATACCAGAACACGTGTCCATTGCTCAACCACAGTATTATGAGCAGTCTGTGTGCAGCACAGAAAAGCACCTGTCCAATCATACTGTGAGAACATTAGACCTGCATAATACCAAAGGGAATAATGATATACGGTGCACACCATGGGGACGTGTGAGAGTGCTACATGCACAGTATGTCACACCTGGTGCGTTGGTTCCATAGAACCCGGAGATGTGGCTGGCCAGGTGTGTGAGCAAACTGCTGCTACACAATACCCTGGCATTATGCTACCAGTGGGAGAAACACTGTAGACCAGCTAGGTCTGCTCTTGACACAACAACAGGTCCATCCCTGGTGGGATGAACCAACAGTTGTGGGTCACATCGATGTCACCACCAGTATCGGAGGAGGATCAAGGGAAGGCTGGTACATACATGGACTAAACAGATGAAGAGTCTGCAGACGCTTGGGTGGAGACAGTATACTGGCGGTGTACCGAGACGTGCAGAGGGGGAAATGTGTGGAGGTGTGGTATGGCAGGGCTAGCAACCGGGGAATGGATGGATGCTGTGGACGCGGAGCTCGGGGGCCAGGAGAAGGGAACATGGGTATGTCATTATGGTAGACATATGCAAATGAAGCTAAACAGCAATAGTGTAGTGGTCAGAGCATCCGCTAACATGCACACATTCCCAGGTCGGGTCCCACTGCAGCACATTCTATTTCCCATGTTATATCCGTATGTTAACTTCATTGTGCTGTATCACCTACTAAGTAACATTTATATTTGCACAGGAGTACTGCCTTAAATGCACATGTGAAGTGTCATAATGACTAAGGCACTAGTAAGCATGTGTATGCACATAACAGCAGTAGTACGCATGGATAAGCAGTTGTAAGTGTGTGTACGTGTATTCGCACGGGGGTAAGCATTACCTACACAGAGTGAGCTAAGTAGATGCTAGCTGAGTATAAGGAAACGCAACCCGAGCTTAGCATTGCTTAGCTCTGCACAAACCCGTGCACAACTGTGTACGACCGCTCAAATGTCCCTAACTCACTCTGTATCCAGCAGCTGGATATATACAGCCTCTGGAAGGCCCCCACCCGGGATGCTGCACATCATATACTAAGTGATTTACCATTAAACCATGACAGATGTACATAACCACTCATTCCACATACATATCATCCAGCACTATCAGTCAACAGCACAGGGAATGTAGTAATAACACACCACACAACCTCTTAATGCATGAATCCCTGACAAAGTGCGCCATAATGTGGGTACATATAGGAATATCTGTCATATCCTACTCTAATCCACTTCAAACGTTGCAGGTTACACAGTTATATGTGGTAGAACACATATACTGCTTGGGATGATACGTCTGAAACATGTACATGTCGGCAAGAATGACTGACCTCAGTCCTAAGGTCATCCATGTCAATTGCCAAGAGAATGGAGTACAGGCCACACATATAGGCCGAACATGCATGGACATATGGACAGCAACACATCTGTAAATGTAGAGAGATAGACAGCTATATGTATATATATATATATATATATATATATATATATATGTGTATGTATGACTCACAAATAACCATATAACAGCAATCGTACATAGATTAATATGATTAGTGTATATATCCATATATATATATCTACATACAGACACACACACACATATATATATATATATATATATATATATATATATATATATATATATACATATATATATATATATATGGATACATATACATAGCTAGAGCTATATCAATGTCCAGTTCCAGCCCTCTATATATGGGGGTGTATTATATATACAGACAGACATGTGTATATGATTTCCACATGGGAACGGACTCCTTGCCCACTCTGTACTACATAACACACCATGAGCACAGTTAATGGGGGTGGGGGCACAAATGAGGGACACCTGGTAATTACTGCTATGTAACCCCCCCCCCAGCCCTAATGGATATGTTGTGAAATCCAATATCCAGCACATGCAGTACTTGACAGCAGGACCCATCATAACACAGCTACAATGCTCCAACAGTTATCCATGTCACCTGTACTTGTCAGGCCAATATCTGTAACATATCATGCAGATACGCCATTGTACCGTAGGGAATGTACTATGTTGAAGGGCTACACATTACAATGGAACATATATGCACACACATCCATACATTGACAATCATGTGCAGGTATATATATATATATATATATATATATATATATATTTATTTATATATATATATATGTATATATATATATATATATATATATATATATATATATATATATATATATATATATATATATATATATATATAATATATATATATATATACACATATACACAGACAAAGGATATTAGCAGCCATACATGTGTAGCAGTAGTGTGGACGTACTGGGTGCAATGTATATCCCCAGCCACAAGCCCTGTAACCAGTACCTCTGACATGTGTGGTGTGGCAACCAGCCCAACAAAGGGGATACGTACATTGCACATATACCCACACACAATTCAAAGGACATGACACGACACACAGGCATGTATACACAAACAACCTTTATTTGTGCACCATGCAATAATGCATGCCATTACTGACAGCACATGGATGTTGATGTATATAACCAGTGAAGGATGCAAGGCCCACACAAAACAGTATAGTGCGGATATATAACATACTATGGTGTCCAGACTAAGCCCTTCAATTCGTACAACAGTTGACAACAGATTTGCCTGCACGATACATAACAGTCAACAATATCAGATGTAGGTCAGCAGCCTCCAATTACACCCTGTAGTCAAGCTCTAGGGGGACATTCTTTACTTATGGTAATGTCAATGTATCTGTCACATGTATGGTCCCTGGCCAACAAATGTTGTGGGTGTCCACACTATGACTGGGATGATAGTAGGAATGCTAGCAGTAGTTAATGGTAGGCCATTACCTAACAATCCCTACCCGTATCACAGCAGCGCAAAGACTGTGGAGGACAAAGCCAGGAACGCAGGGCTTTACCCGCAATATTGCAGTTACACACCCTAGAACATGCTGGTGTTACAGGATGTGTTGCAACATACCCTAATGCAGGAATATGACATCAGGTACACAAACAGATACAGCCATGTACTGCTAGCATGCAAAACACACACTGTCAGTGTAATATCCGACACAGGACCTGTGTGGTGGACAGACAACACATGAGAGGCACACCTCTGTCCAGCTAGAGGATAGGCCCACAGTAGTGAGCTATGCAGACAGACTGCAGTCCAAGGTAAACCAGTATGTACACACACACACACACACACACACACACACACACACACACACACACACACACACACACACACACTGTAACACCAGTACTATGTAAAGCATTGCACCACTCTACTCACAGTCTGTCTGTATGTCCCGATCCTCCTACATATATGTGGCTGCCCTGAGTGTGCAGGTTCTCCGGTAAGAGGTCTGTCTGTAACATAGATGCCCACACACAGGAAGGATGTCCATCACGCAGAGAATGTGCAGGGAATACGCCCACATGATGTAGGGATTCATAGTGGGTGGTTTCCATGACAGTGATAATTGGAAGTACTACACATATGTACTCAGATATATATATGACTATCTGGATATGTACATGTCCATATCGTCTCACCATATGTCCTGGCCATGGAGTGTAGCCCTACCCCAGCCCCTATAGACCTAATGTAGTAGTGCAAGGGGATGTCTGGTATGTATAGCTGGTATATTAATGGACAGTTGCTACTGCCATTGGGGTTGTTGACACAGACACAGTGTGTGTGGAAGGTGACATCTGCTCATAACATGTGTGCCATTGGCTACTGACAGACATCCAAAGGTTATCATGGTACAGTACCTGCATATATAGCAGGCACAACAGCCATGTCACAGCACAGGGTAGGATACACCTGTGTGACAGTGCATAACCACAATCAATATGAACACAGCCGCATCCACATATGGTACGCTAGCATAATAGTACAGTATATGGACTATCTGTCCTACACCATCCTCATATGTGCCAATCACAGAATGACCCTACATATACTGGGCTGCTACACAGTCTGGTCTGATGGGTGTCTGTGGTATGGGACATGTGTGTGTCTGCCCCTACACACATGTAAGGTACAACAGTACCATACAGTGTGGCAGCATGTAACACCAGATAGAAGGGGAGCTAGAACAGTGACATCTACCACAGTCTGTACACAGGCCATAGTACATATTAACAATACACACACTCTGCCAAAATTCACCATCACTACACAGACCTCAGTACTGTACAAACATCCACAGGATTTCAAGGGTATGGCATTAAGTGTGACCCCTATCGTACATGACATGTGTAGCACTCTGATATATCACTGGCGTGTTATCAGATATGATAACACTATTTACAGTGTACAGCACATATGCACCACTTCATGCATGACATACGTACAAAGGTTGACAGAGGTGTGGCTGACAGCACATACACAGTGGCTAACACATGACATCAAAGGCACAACACTGCCCAGTCTACAGATGAGCCTGCAGATGGGGATTCCTGATATACATGGAACTGACATGGCAGATATTGTGACATGTACGGCAGACATATACAGACAAACACTGTTAGTCCAACATTACTCCATATGCAGTATAGCAGCACTTACAGTTCATAGTCAGGTCAGGCACATCCCCCTCATGTTTATTGCCCTCTTCTCACAGTGTATGTTGTTAGAGGTAAATCCCCAACCCATCTGGAATGCTGTTTGCCAAACAACGGTTCTAGCTCTTGCTCACAGTGACAAACTAGGGCCAACACCATCATGATTTTCCCAGGTATTGCTGTGCATTTCCATGCAATTGGCTATGGGAATGTTACCACACCTGTTCCACATGCAATCTGCTAGGGAAGGGCTGCAATTCGTGCAGATGCCATCAGCTGATCATGAGCATCACGTTAAATACACATGCTGCTGCCTAAGCAATGCAGGTGTGGCCCTCCACATCTGCCTGAGAGGGAGTGGGGGAGGCAGACAGAGGTGAATACATTTCAGGGAGGGGTAGGAGGGTAAAACCTTTGCATGTTTGTCTCACACACCTACCATGACAGGGTATCAAACACCCAACAGAAATATAGTGCTATCACAGTTCGATGCTGTTATTGGATGCGCCACATGGGTTATTTGGTGAGGAGCCCTCAGAACATATACGTGATGCAATAGGGATATGGTAGATATACAGTACGTGGTGTACACATGCCTGTCAGCATGAACAGGTGCCAGCGTCAGCATAGGCACACTCACACAGGGATGCACACACACTGACACACTTGGCAGGGCCAGGAGTGCAACCTGTCACTAGTGGGATTGCCACAACACATCAATGCGCAGGGAACACATGCACCACATGGGTGATACAGAGGTCAGTGGGTATGACATGGTGTCAGACATAAGGCAGCATGCTTCACTGTGCCCTGGGGGGAGTAGTGTGTGTGGATGTGGATATACGCAGCATACAAAACATACATGAACACACAGGGTCCAGTTCGGACATGCATGGGTGCATGTCTGCATGGGTGTGTGGTGGCCAACAGTGCCAGCAGGCTATACAAGGGTAGGCGATGGGTCTACCTTGACATCAGCCCACATGACAATAGTCTGCATTGTGGCACAGGCCTGTACCATCTGCATTTGCCCGCACAGGTGGGTATTGCACCTGTCTTCCAGTCACCTGGGTGAGTATTGTGTGTTGCCAACGCTGTGCATCACTTGCCATGTTTGTGTTCCCTAGTCCATGACTTGGATGGTGTCCAGGATGTGCACACCTCCCACATGCATGTACAGTGACATATCGAACTGTAACTGAGGTGTCTGGCCCATGCTGTGAACACAGCTTATCATCAGATGTGCCAGTCTTGCCCACATGTGGCAGGGAGTGGTACTGGTCAGCAGATTTATGCTGCACCTACATTGATAGCATGCTAACAGAATTTCCTGATGTCAGTGTCATCTGTCCATACAGGCCATGTTGTCAGGAATGGTATGTCCATTGTGAGTCACATGTGAAGGATGGTCGTAAACCAACTTCTTGTCTGTATTTAATGGTGTCAGTTCTCAGGTATTTACCAGACAGGTGTGGATATGAAGAACACCAATATTGTAAACAAATGCTGGACAGGCCACTGCGATCTGTGATTTGTGAGCGTATAAGCCCGCTTGTTGTTCCGATATGGGTTTCCACCGCAGCACAGTCCTGCCAGCAGAAATACGGTATGCCCTTATGTGTCATTGCATTACCCACTACACAACACCTCAGTTTTATGAACCATACCCACTGTAGCACTTCATAAGGCAGTAATAGGCATCATAAGTTATTGAAGTCCCACCCTACACACAGGGCATCAGCATAAATACCAAATGCAATGCATATGCACAGCGGTGTAAGTAGACAACGCTGGCCAGCCATGGACCTTCCCTGCAGCCATCCTGCACATCCCTGGATAATCCTACTAACACCCTTTGTGCCCCATGCTGCGACATACTATCGAACCTGTTTAATTTCCTCACCCAATATCTCTTTAATTTGCATAGGTGACACCTCTTCCCCACTATATTGTAGTATCTGGAACCCCAACTGCGATATCCAGCAGCTGTCCGCAGAACACATATAAATAACTTACCTGACTTTAAAACACCTGGAGCAGCGCAGAAACCACCACCTTGAACCCCCACTCACACTCTAACTTTAACATCAACTAATGATCCCCGTCACCTCTTGTCCTACCCTCGCATACAAATCTCAACATCCAACACCGTCCCTAACCTCCCCATCCAATTATACCTACAGGCTACAACACAGTTACAATGTCACCCCCACTACCTACCTGCTTACTCCTTAGCTATTTGCAGCTGCTGTGCCACAAAGGTATGGAATGACTACACCTACCCCAAATACGTTGCATGTAACCTATCCAGACCTGGCAAACAGGAATCCTACCTCACCCTCAACTGACCTTTGTCAAAGTCATACCTGACATGTAAACCTGACCCTAAGCAGGGATAATACCCGACAGTTTAATGTCAAACTAAACATGATTAGTGGGGACACTTAATATATCATGTCTGTTACCCTCTATGAATGCTTGAACACCCCCAGTATTAATTGGGATATGTAGCTGGGGTCAATGTAGAGGCACTCTACACCCCAGGCCTGCTGACAATGGACAAGCATACAGTCTGGAGTGTCCGGCAGATGTGAGGCGGAGTAAGATGTTGCTGGTGGGTGGCAGGAGACAGGTGGGTGTATGCCTGTTTGGCCTCCAGTGAGGCAGTGCCACACTGGTGAAGCACTGTACAGGCTAACTGATTTGAATGCCTGACAGAGGGGCAGTAATGCTGTTAACTGCATAGGCAGTCCATATCCAAGCCTACAAATGTTCTAACGTTTAGTCTTTTCATGAACAGCTGTTGTTGTAATAGTGTAAAATAATCTGCCAGGTTGCAAACCCTCGACCCTACTAAAGTGAGCGTGAGTTCCACTAAGCCATGGCGGATACACATTCAGCTGTTGTGATCACAAACACATCATCCAACACAGGCATCCAACAGTATAGGAAATCTGTATAAGTGTGTGAATTAATACTAGGTATGTCCATTGCTCAACCACATTATTATGGGTAGTCTGTGTACCTTTAGAACAACGCCCTATCAATCTATACTGTGAGAACATTAGACCTGCATAATACCAAAGGGAATAATGATATCGGTGCACCATGGGGCGTGTGAGTGCTACATGCACAGTATGTCACACCACAGTGGTTGGTTCCATAGAACCCGGAGATATTGGCTGGCCAGGTGTGAGCAAACTGCTGCAATACCCTGAGTATGCTACCAGTGGGGCTTGCTGTAGACCAGCTGGTCTGCTCTTGACACAACAACGGGTCCATCCCTGGTGGTTGAACCAACAGTTGTGGGGTCACATCGTAGTCACCACCAGTGACGGAGGAGGATCAAGGCTGGTACATACATGGACTAAAGCAGATGAAAGTCTGCAGGCGCTTGGGTGGAGACAGTATGCACTGGAGTGTGCGAGGGCGTGCAGAGAAATGTGGAGGTGTGGTATGGCAGGGCTAGCAACGGGAATGGATGGATGCTGTGGGCTAGCCAGGCTTTCGAGGGCCAGGAGAGGAACATGGGTATGTCGACAGTAGACATATGCAAGCAGTAAACAGCAGCAGTAGTGGTCCAAACATCCGCTAACATGTCACACATTCCCGGTGGACACCACCTTTGTTCTATTTCATATATCCGTATGTTAACTTCATTGTGCTGTATCACCCTACTAAGTAACATTTATATTTACTGGAGTACTGTAATGCATATGATGTCATAATGTTGGCACTAGTAAGCATGTGTGTATACATAACTAGCAGTGAAATCGCATGGATAAGCAGTTGTAAGTGTGTGCACGCAGTATTCAAGACGTGGGGTAAGCATTACCTACACAGGTAGTGAGTCTAAGTAGATGTTAGCTGAGTATAAGGAACGCGAACCCCAGCTTAGCATTGCTAGCTCTGCAAAACTTTCAAAGCACAACTGTGTACCTAAGCCGCCTCAAACAACCTAAATCAACTGTATCCGGCAGCCTGGTGTTCTGCCGTCTGAAACACAATATACAGCCTCTGGGAAAGGCCCCCACCCGGGGATGCTGCATCATATACTCAGTGATTTACCATTAAACCATGACAGATGTATATAACCACTCATTCCACATACATATCATCCAGCACTCATCAGTCAACAGAACAGGGAATGTAGTAATAACACACCACACAACCTCTTAATGCATGAATCCCTGACAAAGTGCGCCATAATGTGGGTACATATAGATATCTGCCTCACATCCTACCCCAATCCACTTCAACGCTAGAGTGGTTACACAGTTATAAGTGGTGGTTCACATATACTGCTTGGGATGATACGCCTGATAAAATGTAGATAGAATACCACCAAATGACCTCAGTCCTAAGGTCATCCATGTCAATTGCCAAGAGAATGGCAGCCACACATATAGGCTTCTAACATGCATGGACATATGGACAGCAACACATCTGTAAATGTAGAGAGATAGATAGCTTCAGTATGTAACATATATATATATATATATATATATATATATATATGTGTGTGTATGACTACAAATAACTATATAACAGCAATTTATTATAGATTAATATGATTTAGGCGTATATATACATATATATATCTCTACATACAGACACACACACACACACACACACACACACACATATATATATATATATATATATATATATATATATATATATATATGGATACATATACATAGCTTTAGAGCGGCAGTATCAATGTCCAGTTCCAAGCTCCTCTATATATAGGGGTGTATTATATATACAGACAGACATGTGTATATGATCATTCCACATGGGAACGGACTCCTTTGCCCACTCTGTACTACATAACACCATGAGCACAGTTAATGGGGGTGGGGGCACAAATGAGAGGACACCTGGTAATTACTGCTATGTATAACCCCCAGCCCTAATGGATATGTTGTGAAATCAATATCCAGCACATGCAGTACCCTGACAGCAGGACCCATCATAACACAGCTTGTACAATACTCCAACAGTTATCCATGTCACCTGTACTTGTCAAAGGCCAATATCTGTAACATATCATTGCAGATACATACCATTGTACCGTAGGAATGTACTATGTTGAAGGAGCTGCTACACATTACAATGGAATTTCCTCCATATATGCACACACATCCATACATTGACAATCATGTGCAGGTATATATATATATATATATATATATATATATATATATATATATATATAGATATATACATATATATATATATATATATATATATATATATATATATATATATATATATAGAATATATGGGTACATACACATATACACAGACAAAGGATATTAGCAGCCATACATGTGTAGCAGTAGTGTGGACGTACTGGGTGCAATGTATATCCCCAGCCACAAGCCCTTGTAACCAGTACCTTCCCCTGACATGTGTGTTGTGGCAACCAGCCCAACAAAGGGGATACGTACATTGCACATATACCCACACACAATTCAAAGGACATGACACGACACACAGTCATGTATACACAAACAACCTTTATTTGTGCACCATGCAATAATGCATGCCATTACTGACAGCACATGGATGTTGATGTATATAACCAGTGAAGCTGATGCAAGGCCCACACAAAACCAGTATAGTGCGGATATATACAGCATACTATGAATTGTCCAGACTAAGCCCTTCCAATTACTGGTACAACAGTTGACAACAGATTTGCCTGCACGATACATAACAGTCAACAATATCAGATGTAGGTCAGCAGCCTCCAATTACACCCTGTAGTCAAGCTCTAGGGGGACATTCTTTACTTATGGTAATCCAATGTATCTGTCACATGTATGGTCCCTGGCCAACAAATGTTGTGGAGTGTCCACACTATGACTGGGATGATAGTAGGAATGCTAGCAGTAGTTAATGGTAGAGCCATTACCTAACAATCCCTACCCGTGTCACAGCAGCCAGCAAAGACTGTGGAGGACAAAGCCAGGAGCGCGGGGCTTTACCATAATATTGCAGTTACACACCCTAGAACATGCTGGTGTTACAGGATGTGTTGCAACATACCCTAATAATGCAGAATGCGACATCAGGTACACAAACAGATGCAGCCATGTACTGCTAGCATACAAAACACACACTGTCAAAGTGTAATATCTGACACAGGACCTGTGTGGTGGACAGACAACACATGAGAGGCACACCTCTGTCCAGCTAGAGGATAGGCCCACAGTAGTGAGCTATGCAGACAGACTGCAGTCCAAAGAGTAAACTGCAGTATGTGCACACAGCCATTGCCACACACACACACACACACAGACACACACACACACACACACACACACACACACACACACACACACACACGCACACATACACACACACTGTAACACCAGTACTATGTAAAGCATTGCACCACTCTACTCACAGTCTGTCTGTATGTCCCGATCCTCCTACATATATGTGGCTGCCCTGAGTGTGCAGGTTCTCCGGTAAGAGGTCTGTCTGTAACATAGATGCCCACACACAGGAAGGATGTCCATCCACGAGACAATGTGTGCAGGGAATACGCCCACATGATGTAGGGATTCATAGTGGGTGGTTGCCATGACAGTGGTAATTGGAAGTACTACACATGTGTACTCAGATATATATATATGACTATCTGGATATGTACATGTCCATATCGTCTCACCATATGTCCTGGCCATGGAGTGTAGCCCTACCCCAGCCCTCTATAGACCTAATGTAGTAGTGCAAGGGGATGTCACAGAACATGTATAGCTGGTATATTAATGGACAGCTGCTACTGCCATTGGGGTTGTTGACACAGACACAGTGTGTGTGGAAGGTGACATCTGCTCATAACATGTGTGCCATTGGCTACTGACAGACATCCAAAGGTTATCATGGTACAGTACCTGCATATATAGCAGGCAATAACGGCAATACATGTCACAGCTTAACATTGCGGGTAGGATACACCTGTGTGACAGTGCATAACCACAATCAATATGAACACAGCCGCGATCCACATATGGTGCGCTAGCATAATAGTACAGTATGCTGGACTATCTGTCCTACACCATCCTCATATGTGCCAATCACAAGAATGACCCTACATATATACTGGGCTGGGCTGCTACACAGTCTGGTCTCTGATGGGTGTCTGTGGTATGGGACATGTGTGTGTGTCTGCCCCTACACACATGTAAGGTACAACGGTACCATACAGTGTGGCAGCATGTAATACCAGATAGAAGGGGAGCTAGAACAGTGACATCTACCACAGTCTGTACACAGGCCATAGTACATATTAACAATACACACACTGCCAAAATTCACCATCACTACACAGACCTCAGTACTGTACAAACATCCACAGGATTTCAAGGGTATGGCATTAAGTGTGACCCCTATCGTACATGACATGTGTAGCACTCTGATATATCACTGGCGTGTTATCAGATATGATAACACTATTTACAGTGTACAGCACATATGCACTAATTTCATGCATGACATACGCATGCTGTTGACAGAGGTGTGGCTGACAGCACATACACAGTGGCTAACACATGACATCAAAGGCACAACACTGCCCAGTCTACAGATGAGCCTGCAGATGGGGATTCCTGATATACATGGAACTGACATGGCAGATATTGTGACATGTACGGCAGGCATATCCAGACAAACACTGTTAGTCCAACATTACTCCATATGCAGTATAGCAGCACTTACAGTTCATAGTCAGGTCAGGCACATCCCCCTCATGTTTATTGCCCTCTTCTCACAGTGTATGTTGTTAGAGGTAAATCCCCAACCCATCTGGAATGCTGTTTGCCAAACAACGGTTCTAGCTCCTGCTCACAGTGACAGACTAGGGCCAACACCATCAGGATTTTCCCAGGTATTGCAGTGCATTTCCATGCAATTGGCTATGGGAATGTTACCACATCTGTTCCACATGCAATCGGCTAGGGAAGGGCTGCAATTCATGCAGATGCCATCAGCTGATCACGAGCATCACGTTAAATACATATGCTGCTGCCTAAGCAATGCAGGTGTGGCCCTCCACATCTGCCAAAGAGGGAGTGGGGGAGGCAGACAGAGGTGAATACATTTCAGGGAGGGGTAGGAGGGTAAAACCTTTGCATGTTTGTCTCACACACCTACCATGACAGGGTATCAAACACCCAACAGAAATATAGTGCTATCACAGTTCGATGCTGTTATTGGATGTGCCACATGGGTTATTTGGTGAGGAGCACTCAGAACATATACGTGATGCAATAGGGATATGGTAGATATACAGTACGTGATGTACACATGCCTGTCAGCATGAACAGGTGCCAGCGTCAGCATAGGCGCACTCACACAGGTATGCACACACACTGACACACTTGGCAGGGCCAGGAGTGCAACGTGTCACTAGTGGGATTGCCACAACACATCAATGCGCAGGGAACACATGCATCACACGGGTGATACAGAGGTCAGTGGGTATGACATGGTGTCAGACATAAGGCAGCATGCTTCACTGTGCCCTGGGGGGAGTAGTGTGTGTGGATGTGGATATACACACCATACAAAACATACATGAACACACAGGGTCCAGTTCGGACATGCATGGGTGCATGTCTGCACGGGTGTGTGGTGGCCAACAGTGCCAGCAGGCTATACAAGGGTAGGCGATGGGTCTACCTTGACATCAGCCCACATGACAATAGTCTGCATTGTGGCACAGACCTGTACCATCTGCATTTGCCCGCACAGGTGGGTATTGCACCTGTCTTCCAGTCACCTGGGTGAGTATTGTGTGTTGCCAATGCTGTGCATCACTTGCCATGTTTGTGTTCCCTAGTCCATGACTTGGATGGTGTCCAGGATGTGCACACCTCCCACATGCATGTACAGTGACATATCGAACTGTACCTGAGGTGTCTGGCCCATGCTGTGAACACAGCTTATCATCAGATGTGCCAGTCTTGCCCACATGTGGCAGGGAGTGGTACTGGTCAGCAGATTTATGCTGCACCTACATTGATAGCATGCTAACAGAATTTCCTGATGTCAGTGTCATCTGTCCATACAGGCCATGTTGTCAGGAATGGTATGTCCATTGTGAGTCACATGTGAAGGCACAGTGGGGTTGCTAACTGTGATTGGCAGGCCTCGATGTCACATGTATGGGTATGGCTTTGCACCCCAGACTCTCAGCCATTTACATCTGTTATCCCTGTAAGGTTGACATTGTGATATATTGTAGGGCCACCATAAATTAAATTTACAAAACCCCTCCACATTGCCCACAGGTATCACAGACTCACAACCACCTCTACACAGGATACGGGTTGCAAACACACACACACACACACACACACACACACACACACACACACACACACACACACACACACACACACACACACACACACCTGTCATGTCTGGGAGTAGAACCCCTACCAAACTAGCTTACTACATGACAGCACTATGCAGTTATATCACGTGCCACGGACATTACTGAAGTACATCTTCTCCAAAGGTGAATGCCATCTCCAAACGCCGAGTAACATCCAAACCAAACAACGCACGTCACGTAACATAAAGCCATAACTGCGAATTTGAAATATTCAAATTCACGATTATGCACTTTTGACATTTTAAAAATTTGCCTTTATGGTCAAGAAATACTGAAACTTGACATACTGGTTCACAGCAAACCTATTAATGATTTTTGATGTCTATATACCTGTGTCACACTATCGTGTGATGCTAGAGATGATGGCATAGATCTTTGGCACATGGATCCAAAACATTTACTGAGTCCACAAAAGATGTGCACAAAGTGGAAGAATTGCTTGCAATTTCCTTGATATATTTATGGGAAACAGGTTCAAGTTAACAGTAATCATAAGCAATATTAGAGTATAATTAGAATTTATAGCACAAAGATCTCCCAGAATTGTAACCAAAGTGGTTGCATTTGCAAAAAAATATATATACTCTGCAAAGTACTTAAAAGCAAGGGTATTAATTAATATAACAGATATGATGAGATGCTTATAACTACATAACAGCCAAAAAGGATGTATTCAGGGTGAAATGGAAGTTAAGTGGATTATCTCTCAATTACCTGAGACAAAAAGGAAACTCAGATTTTCAGAAGCTTACTAAAGAAGAACCACTGATGAAATTGTTAATGGAAGTGTCTGTGAAAGCTTGGACTTAGGAGAAAAAGTAATATTCCCAAAAATATCTTGCTTTGAAAGACATTCAAGGAGGAGGTAAGTTTATTTTGGATCTTTTATGCAAAGTAATTAAGCTAATTGCATCTAAATAATTAAGGTAAGACAGGCTGAACAGTATTTAAGAGTACAGTGAGAATGGTAAGTGTAAAGACAGAGCACATGAAGATGTGTGTAGCCACGTATGTTAACTCAGACTGAACGAGTTATGTGACAGCTAAAGTGTTAAACTGAATGATACTAGACTTCAGGGTGTCATTACTCAAATGAGGTTCAGATGTGCAAAATATGATATTCAAGATGCTTTCATGTCAGACAACGGTTAGCAATATGCAAGGGCAGATTTGATTTTTTCTGAGAAATGGCAGTTCTAGAAGATTGCACTGAGTCCAGAATATACACATCTAAAGGATTGATCTAATTGAACTGTTCAGTCTATTACACACAGTAAAAATGCACAGAGCAGTACAAAGCATTATATTGTCATATTGCTTGGAAGAATAAACAAACACTGCATTGCAAGGTATTGAACTTGTATTACCTTAACTAATTATGGGTCACAGATTGAAATCTAAACTAGCTACTTCTACCAAGTTTTTAACTCCAGAAAGCAAGACTTGGGTTCTAGGAGGACTGAAGGTGAGACATTCAAGACAAAGGTGTTGTGGTAGACAAAGTAGGATTTTTCAAATTTACATAAAGGAAAGAAGGTCAGAATTCATAGAGAGCTATCATAGTAACTAGCAACTCTAGTCTTGAAGCATGACGAACCAGGATCATTTCTTGCCAAGACTCTGAAAAGAAAAGTGTACAGAAGTAGAAGGCACTTTGGTGAAAACCAGAAAAAAGTTTCCTGCAGATGATGTTGGAAAACTAAAATCTATTTCTGACAACAGTGTGTTGAGTGAGACAAATAGAAAATGTCATCTTCTAATCATGTGGCAAGTTTATCCAACACTAATATAAAGGTATTCCAAAATGCTAACTATTCCAGAGTTAGAAGACTGATAATAAATAATGTCCGAAAAAACAGTGTGATGTCCTTTATGAAAAACCCAGTGTCTATGTGATTTCAAGTGACATTAAACTAATTTACTTATGAGAAATAAAATGCTGTTGTGTAAGATAAAATCAGTCATCAGTTATAATGTCCAGTACTCCTCTAATTTAATTCACGAGTCAAATGTCCAGATACATCTTCCCTTCTGAGAAATGGGAATGTAAGATGTGATGCCATTAATAGCTTTATACAGTCGTGAATGAAAAATACCAGGATGTATATTGCCATGTGATACTCTTTGATTTCTGCTTAAGTGATGCCTGCATGAGTGAAACATACTTAAGCAGACCTGATTGATCAAAAGGGTTGTGCAACCTTCAAAGTCAATGATAATAGCTATGGGTAGTGGCCCTCCACTTTGCCAAGGTCCATCTTTCACACTAATTTGATCAAGTCTGCTTAAGTCCGTTTCAGTCAAGCTGGGTCATTTAAATAAACCACATTCCTTTTCTCTAAGTTGTTGAAAGTTATAATAGTAAAAGTAACTGATCTGGTAGCATGTCACCTCATGGTCATCTCTTTAGTTTTATTTGACCTGAAAACCCTAAATGTTGCTGTCTGTAACACTTATAAAACCAGTAACAGAATACATCCTTCAAACAATATACATGTGCACACTTGATTAGAGACCAACACCTAACAAACCATGAAGATCATTTCTGGTATTTCTCAAAAGTGTTAAGATATGGCCCTGTATCATGTTTTTAGTACAATATTGCTCATAGTGCCTAGTTCTAGAAGGTTTGTTCTTGGTGTACAGGACTTATTCAGATGTAAGCCTGCTTTATAGACAGGCCTTACAATGGAGTAAGTCACTTACACTGAGAGCTAGTCTTTTGAAATCAGTCCCACAATTACGCTAATTAACAAACACTGACTTTTACATATTAATTTTCAAGCACAGGCACAAAAGCAAGACATTTCTTTCTGTTTACTACTGTTTCAAAAATAAAACACAGCAGGATCATATTATCTTGCTCAAGAAGCTAAAGCCTGACTGCAGTATTTCCCCAGATGAGAATGGATAACAGTCTTGCACGTAAACTCAGCATGTCTTTTCATTCACTGGAGCAGTCTGCCCACAATCCAGAACTACAGAAAAACAATTCTGTAGTCTACTGTCTGGATTAACTTTCCCTTGCACTTTAGTCTAACAAGTTGTCCTGAACTCAAATGCAGTTACAGTAAAAATGAATGCATATTTCCTGATATTTCCATGACTCAGCATATTAACCAGATATGATCCCAGCAGTCTACCTTGTATTGCACCACTGTGTAATATAATTACTACATCTCATAATGGCATAAGCTATGTTATATTTATATGTTGATTACTTGTTAATATGATTGATATACTGGCTAATATGCTGAGTTTTTATAACACCTTCAGCTTACAGTATATGGTGTTTTAACGGTGTACTTAATTGTGAGGCACAGTATTCTAAATTTATTCTGTACATTTTTTGTTCCATTTCATGGGGTGGCAAAAGCCACATCACTATGGCTAGGCTTACAAATGCCCCAGGGCAGATAGCCTAGTACTATACTATGAAACTATGAAACTATGAAAGGCATTACTAAACAATAATTAAAGATATGTTATAAATTCACAAGTTATGCTATCTTAATATGTTAGATATCTCTTTTTTTCTAACAGTATTTCTAATAGGACTAACATTTCATAGCCTTTTTATATGTCCATCATATGATGTAACGATTTCAGATGTAGCTGATACAAGTAGTATAAAGTTTGGCGAGTAAAATATGTTACAGATGTATGCATTGCCCCTGATCTCACTCAGATTTTCAGACTTTGATACTCAGTTCCATTATCAAACTCTATTGTTTTGAGCGTGGTGGTTTAGAGATACTCTGCTGTTTGACATACAATAATACCAGGAAAATGATGTGACGAACTTACATTTGTGTTTTATTCCAGATTCTTCTTCAGATTTCAAATGGAGTTAACTGTTATTTTATTTTTTACATTTTTCACAGACACAGAACAAAAATATTCAAATAGATTATACATGGGGAACTGCACTCCTATTTACGTATACCAACTCTGAGATTGTCTTACCTCAGAATAGAGAAAAGCTCCATAGTACACATCCCACACATTCACACTTACAGTTGTTTTATTCTATAGATTGAAAATCCAGTCTGCATAGCTCAACAGGAACCTATCTGGTCCTTTTGCATTCCCAGATGGACATGTTTCACTCCCACAATCTTGCCTCAGAGGGAATGTTTAATTACTGAGTAACCTCATCTACTTAACTGGATACAGATTTGGCCTCTGCTTCTAGAACTGCTTCCACTGATGACAGCATGTCAACGGGATTCTTGACTAGCTCAAAATATTCCTTCCTCCTCTACACAGTTCCATCAAGAAATGGCGGTATTTAACTTTGCTGACAACAGCTTAAGAAGTGTTCTACCTCTCACTACTTATTCGTCCTGTGATTTAATAAAACCTCAGAATCCATCCAAAAAAACATTCTTTGACGCTTCACCAAACTCTTCTTACAGCAGGATTTTCCTTGAGTCCATCTAAAAAGCATTATTCGAGGCTTCACCAAACTCTTCTTACAGCAGGATCTTCATCTGAGTCCATCCAAAAACATTCTTTAAAGCTTCACCAAACTTTTCTTACAGAAGAATCTTCATTGTTTTTTGCCATTTACTCCCTGCAGTTCAGGAATAAAAGCTAAACATTAGTTCTCTGCATTAATTCAAATACATTTAAGGTGGACATAGGACTCTTTCAAGGATGTGCCTTTTCTTAACTTCTTTTGTGATTTTCATTGATAGTTTGTCAAGCCACTGACAGGCCTAAACAGCATCAATTACAGGGATATGGGAACTGCATATTTATTGCTTGCATATAATTATGTCTTTTTACTTTTAAATGACAGTTGTCACCTGAATGCACTGGAGTGGTCCGATGTTAAGTGTGATACAGATGGGATGAAATAAGCCTCTCCCAATCAAAGGTCATGTTTCTTTTCCAGAAAATAGTGACTGGCTCCCTCCATGTGAGTGGGGAGGAGGGCAGCTACTACAGGTGTAGGAGTTTAAGTAATTTTGTGGGCTTGTTCATGAGTGAGGCAAGAGGCGATCAGAAGAATGAAGAGCAGATGGGTATATTGGTAACAGGATTACTGGTGCTGTATTAGAAGGTGTTGAGAAAGCGACAGCTGAGCCAAAGGATAAAGTCTTCAGTTTGTGTCAAAGTCCCCTGGTTGCAAGAGGGTCAGATGGGGAAAAGATAAATATATGCAGGGTACATATTATTGGCTCTCTATTGAAATATTGGCAGTCGAAATGTCAAATGTCAACAAGCCGTCAAAAAAAACCCACCAAAAACACAGGAGAAGAGAACATTTTGAAAACTGATCTTCTCCTTTAAACTTCTTTTAGCAGGGGGACAAGCCACCCTGACTCCTCCCCTTCCCCTAAACTTATATATAACAATTCTGAGGTCGTCATACCTTGGAGAAAAGGGAATATTCCAAGAAATATCATCTTATACTTAGTATATGTAAGTCTGTTCTTTCAGACATTGAGTCTTCATATTCTGGGACTCACTCTAATGGGGCCTTCCATTTCAAATGTTTATTGATATAATCGACTACTGGTATCTGATGGCAAAATACTACAAGATAAAATCCTTAACTGGTAATGACATTCCAGTTGTTAAACAAACGCATTGTGGCAAATATAAAGGCAAACCTCCATGGCAGAGTGATGATATAAATAATATCAAATAAATGACCACCAGTGTAACAAAACAAATAAATCCAAAACACTGGAGCAAGACAGAGAAAGACATCAACCAGAATTTAGAGTAAAAAAACTTTTTACTCAATGCTTTGGTCTTGAAGACTTCTTCAGAAATAAAATTACATACATTTACCACACTTTTATACAAAAATCATGTCCCTCTCATAATCACAGTTAAGCACTTAATCAGTTAATTAATACAATAAAGCAATTAATCAACAATTTAAAAGAACATTTTGTAATTTATATACCAGAGTATCAAAACAACTAAAAGTACAGTTTTGTACCTACCATAAATGTAGATGTTCGAAGATCCACATTGCTGCAGTCCTTACACTTGGGTATACCGCTGTCCTCGGTCGGCCCGAATACCAAAGTATATGGCTGACGTCGGTCAAGGCGCATTAAACTGACGCCAGGACGTCAGGGTATAAATGCGCATGACCGACGTCATATCCTCAGTCTTTTCTTGCCCCAGATGTCAGAAGACCCTAAACAGTGTAAAATCAAAAAAACACCAAACACTAAACACCCCTGCACCCAAACTATGTACAACTTTTAACAAATATATAATAAAGAACCAACCTATCCACACTACCACCCCCAAACACAGAGGGGAAGGAGGGAGTGTAAATTGGACTGCAGCAATGTGGATCTTGAACATCTACATTTATGGTAGGTACAAAACTGTACTATGTTCTTCATCTCACATTGCTGCAGTCCTTACACTTGGGTAGATTCCCAAAGCAGAGGTAAGGGAGGATGGCAAATCAAAGAGAAGCAGGAGCGGCCAAAATGCCCTGTAAAATAGCAGTGGCAAAACCAGCCCTAGATTTAGAGTAGAGAGGAAGGTGGTAGTGCTTAGAGAAAGTATGTACTGAACTCCAAGTAGCTGCCTCCAAAATATCCTTAGTTGCCACCCCCCTTAGAAAAGCTGTAGAAGTGGCAGTAGCCCTAGTGGAATGAGGTCTAATCCCTGTTGGAATCTCCTTGCCATGATGGGAATAACAAAAGGCAATGCAAAACCCAATCCACTTAGAAATAGTTTGTTTTGACACAGGCTTGCCCTGAGAACACAAAGCAAAAAAAAAACAAACAACTGCTGAGACTGCCTGAAACCCTTAGTCCTGTCTAAGTAATAGCGTAACTGCCTGTGTACATCTAAAGTATGCAAAATCTTTTCTCCCTTATTTTGGGGGTCTGCATAAAAGGTAGGTAAATGAATAGTTTGGTTTAAAGACACACTTGAAACCACCTTAGGCATAAAGGAAGGGTTAGTACGTAAAGATACCCTATCCTTATGGAAAATCAAGAAAGGCTCAACCGCCATAAGGGCCTGCAATTCAGAAACCCTTCTTGCAGAGGTAATGGCCAACAAAAAAGCAGTCTTCCATGACAAATATTTCAACTCAGCCGTAGCTGCAGGCTCAAAAGGTTGTAGAGTGAGTTTTCCAACACATAATTGAGGTCCCAAGCAGGAGTAGGAGCTCTTCGTGGAGGTCTTATGTTCTTTGCCCTCTGAGAAATTGCTTGAACAAAGGATGAGAAAACAAAGGTGGATCACAGTCATAGTGAGCTGAAATTGCTGCAGCATGAATCTTAATGGAAGAGAAGGACAAGCCTTTGTCCAATAACTCAGTAAGATATTGAAGAGACACACTCAAATTAGGCTCAGAAACATCCAAATCCTTTGCTGCACTCCAAAACAAAAATCTCTTCCACTTGTCTGCATACACTTTCCTTGTACTAGGTCTTCTAGCTTCCATAATCACATTCAAAACTTGTTGAGGAAGTTGAGCCCTGCTATGAGTTAAAACAGGATATGCCATGCTGTGAGATGAAGAGAGTGAAGCTTGACATTGAGTAGATGACCGTCCTTTTGGGACAACAGGTGTGGAATCAAAGGCAAGGGCCAAGGTGGTTTCCTTACCAGACTTCTCAGTAATGGGTACCAATGCTGTCGAGGCCAATCTGGAGCTATCAGGATCATTCTTGGTTTGTCCTGTCTGACCTTTAGCAGTACCTTTAGGAGCAGAGGAAGAGGCGGAAAGGCATATACATGAAGATTTTTCCAACTGAAAGAAAGAGCATCCACTTTCCAAGCTGCAAGATGTATCCTTTTTGTGCAAAACTTTGGCAGCTGGTGGTTTTAGAGGAGAAGCGAACAGATCTATGTCTGGAGTTCCCCATGACACTGTTAATTGCTGAAATACATGAGGATCAATTGCCACTCGTGGGGATCCATGATTTGTCTGCTTAACACATCTGCTAAGGAGTTCTGCACTCCCGGCAGAAACCTTGCCTGAAGATTTAGTTGTAAACTGAGAGCAGTGTCCCACAAAATCATTGCTTGTCTGCATAGAGGGTAGAATGTGTTCCCCTTGCTTGTTGATGTACCACATGACAGTTGTGTTGTCTGTTAGAATCAACACCTGCCCTGGAAGAAGTAATTCCTTGAAAGCTATTAATGCAAACTGGACTGCTAACATCTCCTTCAAGTTGATATGTAGATGCTGTAGTCTGGCAGGCCACTTGTCCTGTATCCACTTTCCATTGAGATGAGCTCCCAAGCTTTGTCCGAGGCATCTGTTGTTAGAATCTGACTTGCCTCTGGCGGGTCACAGAAAGTCCCTTGTTTAGGTGACATTGCTGAGCCCACCACAAAAATTCCTTTTGGATGCAAGGTATTATTTGAATGACAGTGTCCAGATCCTAGCAGTGCTGTGTCCATAGATTCTTGAGATACCATTGTAGCTTCCTCATATGCAGTTTGGCATTGGGAAGCACCAGAATACAAGATGCCATGAACCCTAAGGCTTGAAGGACTGTCCTTGCAGTCAGCCGGACTGGTGTGATAGTTGTTGGAAGTAAAGGGAAAGATTCTTTTGTTTGTCCGGGGTCAAAAGGCCATCTGGGTTGCTGTATTCAGTCTCACACCCAGAAAGCACATGTCTTGAGAGGGTACTAGACTGGACTTTGTTTGGATTCACAGAATACCCCAGGCATCTTAGCACTGCTATCACATATTTTAAATGCTGAAGAAGCTCGTCCTTCCCTTGAGCCAGAATCAGGCAATCGTCCAAATAAGGATAGATCTGTATTCCTCTCAATCTGAAGAAGGCTATCACTGGAGCCAGAACTTTTGTGAATACTCTGGGCAGTAGATAAGCCAAAGGGCAATACAGAGAACTGATAATGAGAATTTCCAGCTCGAAAGCGCAGATACTTCCTGCAACTTAGAGTGATAGGAACATGAAGGTAAGCCTCCTTGAGATCCAAAGTTACCATCCAGTGATCTTTGCCCAGCAGAGGTAAAAGCTGTTGTAATGTCAGCATCTTGAACTTGGGAATGTCAGAAAGGTGTTGAGGATAGACAAATCCAGAATTGGTCTCCACGTGTTCCCCTTTTGGCACTAGGAATAGGCGAGAATAAAATCCTAGGCCCCTTTCTGCCATAGGCACGGTTGTATGGCCCCTATCTGAAGTAATAGAAATTTGTCTGTAAGCTTCTAGTCTGTGTTGAGGAGGAATGTCTGGCATGCCCTTGAAAGGTGGTAAGGTATGGAAATAAAAACTGAAACCGTGGTGAATGATATCCAATACCCATCTGTCCTGGGTAATTAAACTCCAGTTCTCCTTGAAAAGTGTCAGTCTTCCTCCCAAAGGTGCTGCCAGGCGGGAAGGTTCTGGCAGTTGAAAAGGTAGGTCATTGGGTCTGTCTACGAAAGGGCTGACCCCTGCCCTCACCGGAAGACTGTGCAGGTGAGCCCCCTGTCCTGGATCTAAAAGAGCCCTGAGCTCTGCCCCTACCCGCCTAGACCTACCCCTAGACTGGGAATCATAAGAAGGATATGTCCACCCCTTGCTTGGCCAATTCCTACTAAACTTTGGAGGCTGAACCTGTAAAAAATCTTTAACAGTGTGCATAGACTTAGCTTTGTCTTCCATTTTCTTTAAAACTGCTTCAACAGGCGAACCAAACAACACATCAGATTGCAAAGGGGCATCCAAGATCCTTGTCTTAACATGCTCAGCTAAATTCTGATCCCTTAGCCAGGCGTGTCTGCGTAGGACAGAACCAGTGGCAGCAACCCTCGAAGAGGCCTGTACAGCATCAAAACCACATTGTAAGGAATGCTTACCCACCTGTTCAGAAACATGCACTAGATCTTGTAACTCCTTACATTCAATACCTTCTGCCAGAGCATCTACCTTAGACTTTAACTGTGAAAGAAGATAGTTTTGATATCTCAGCATGTGGAATTGACAATTCAAAGCCCTCATGGCTAAAGTTGAAGAAGTATAAACTTTCTTTCCCCATCTGTCTAAAGCCCTTGCCTCTTTATCCGGAGGAACCGGATTTTTAACAACAGAAGCCTTAACCCCTTTAGGTCCCTGAGTAACAGTCTCTGGATCAGCCCTAGGGCTTTTAAAAAGATACTTATGAGCTTCAGGTACCCTATAGTACCTGTCCGGCTTAACAGGAGCGGGGGGTAAAGAATCAGGGTTAAGAGAAGCCTCTGCAAAAACATCTTCCACCACAGTAAGAACAGGAGGTATAGCTAAAGGCCTATGCTGGGGTAAAAACAAAAATTCCCTAAGTCTTTTCCTGGAATCAGAGAAATCCTGACCTTCCCATTTAAAATGCTCCCTCATGGAATGGAGAGTCTCTGAGAATGAAAAATCCTCAGGAGGAGAAGCAGTAGGAGTAGTGTCATCCACATCCGAATCAGAATAAGGAGAAAACTCCTGCAAATCTTCAGCCGAAGACTCAGAAGTATCAGAATCCTGCTCAAAATTCCCAAGTTCAGGATCCACCCTAGGCCTTTTGTCAGGAGGGGGCATAGAACCCCTAATCAGAGTAATTAAATCTTCAGCCATCCTAAGCATATGTCTCTTGGGCACAGGGCCTGAAGTACTAGGAGAGACACCTGCTGAAGCTAAACCTGGCCTGCCCCTGGAAGAAGCCTTGGGAACAGTAGGGGAAGGCCTAACCACTTTAGGCAGAGAGGGAGGACAGTTACCTGAGAAGCCCCTTCAGCCTGGCCTACCTCCTGAGAAGACACATCCTGTAATAATAAAGTCTCTCCTGGGACTCTAAGGAAACTTCTGTTTGAACCTCGGTTCTACCGAGCCTTCTAAAGAACCGGCGTCCGGGACGGACGGTTCTTCTAACCTAGGCCTAGGTGCTTTGTCCTTGCGTTTCTTGAAGAAGCGGCCGGAGCATCGGCGGCATTTTATAGTTGCACCGCTTCCGAAGACTAACCTGGCACAATCTAATCTCCTCTTTATAGTGCGTTTGTTAAACCTAGCACAAGAGGGACACCCAACAACGTCGTGCTCAGGCCCTAAACAAGGTATACACAAGTTATAGTAATCCCTATGTGGTATCTGTTTCCCACAAGAAATACAGTTATTTACTTTTCTGACATCTGGTAAAATACTGAGGCAAGAAAAACTAAAATATTCCCCAGCGGGGTACTTAGCCAACTTGGATTCGGTCTGAAACTCGGTTTGAGAAAATCTCAGGACGCCAACCCGCACTCATAGCGTTGCTTCTGCATCGGACCACGCGGCAAAAAGACTGAGGATATGACGTCGGTCATGCGCATTTATACCCTGACGTCCTGGCGTCAGTTTAATGCGCCTTGACCGACGTCAGCCATATACTTTGGTATTCGGGCCGACCGAGGACAGCGGTATACCCAAGTGTAAGGACTGCAGCAATGTGAGATGAAGAACATCATAAAATTATATAATATACATATGCATTTCTTATCTACTGTCTGTTAAAAAGCATTTGATGTTAATAAATTCATTTAAACCTGGAGGGTTATCAGCCCCTAGTCTAAGCTGCCATAATGACTCGTTTCTTTCCACTCTGTTTTTTTAAGTTTCCTCCCCTTAATTCAACTTCAATATATTCCAGAACACTAAAAGTAAAATTTTTATATACACTACATTGTGTGGAATGTCTAAACAAGGCATTTTTATCATCCTTCATCTTAATAGCATAATGTTGTTGTCTTTCGGCTTTTCCCAGTTAGGGGTCGCCACAGCGGAACTCCGGTCCGCTAAAGATTGGCAGTAGATTTTCATGAACGCTGAGGTGCCAGCTCGACGTACAACCTTCAACTAAGGCACGCCCATTTACGCATGCCTTTCGAACACCCACCCAACCGCGGGGAGGACATGCAGACTCCATACAGAAGGCAATCCCCACACTCCAGCTGAGAATCGAACGGCAGAATCTCTTGCTGTGAGGTAACAACGCTACCGCTGCACCACCGCGGCACCATCTTAATAGCATAATAATGCTCTTTAATGCGTTTGCTTAGATTTCTAGTAGTCATCCCTACATAGAATGCAGTGCAACCTGAACATAAAGCAATGCACACTAAGTTAGCAGAGTTACAATTAAATCTCTCAGGTACACCGATAGTATGATTTAAATGAAGTAAATTAATAAAAGGTCCTTCATAAATGTACCTACAAGTATTACAATGAGAACATTTAGACATACCCCTAGGCTTGTCAGTGACCGGCATGGGTACTAAGGTTTCATTTTTTTCAAACAAACTCTTAATAGTGTTAGATTTTTTATAAACAAAAGTAGGGTTGTCGCCTAAAATGTTATGAAGTTCATTATTACTAGAAATAATCTTCCAATTATTAGTGACTACTGATTTAATTGTATTACTATCTATCATCATATTAATAATACATTTAGGTATTGTCAAAAATGAAGTGGAAGTAGAAAGACCAGTAATATTCTTAACACAAAGCCCCTTTTTAATAATAGGAGTTAACTCTAACTCTCTTCTGTCTATAATGTTAATACTCACTTCTTGAAGTAAAGACAATGGGTACCCTCTATACAAAAATAAATCACTGATAAATTTAACTTAATTAAGAAATAATCATCTGTGGTCATATGTGATGCTGTAATAAATTGACCCTTGGGAACATTTCTTTTCATATACAAGGGGTGGTTGCTGCTAAAATGTAAATAATTATTAACATAAGTAGCTTTCCTAAAAATTCTACTGGGAAAGCACTTATCTATAGGATTCCATTCCAAACTCACATTCAAATAATTTACATTATTACCATAGCCACTTAAAGTGAATTTCAAAAAATCACAGCTTGCATTAATTTGTGCTAGGAACAAAAGGTGTTTATCAGAAGGACCTTTTATGATGAAAAACAAATCATCAATATACCTGCAATAAAATAAAATGTCAGAGGTAAGACTGATAGTGGGTAAAATTTATTTTTCCCACCATGCCATCACCAAACTGGATTGCTACTCCACAAAGCTGTTTATAGCTTTTCTTATTAAAAATGTAGACGTCATTATATAATAATAATTCTAACAAAGACAGAAGATTCGGACCAGGTACAGTTCTACTATCTTTACTGCAAAAGGCTTCAAATACTTTCAAAGTGTTGTGCAAAGCAGGGTTAAAGGCTGAAGGTTTTCTGAATGTAGCAGGACACGATTCCTCCCCCTCCCCTCCCCCTGAACTTATATATAACAATTCCGAGGTCGTTGGAGAAAAGGGAATATTCCAAAAAAATATCATCTTATACTTAATATATGTAAGTCTGTTCTTTCAGACATTGAGTCTTCATATTCTGGGACTCACTCTCTAATAGGTCCTGACATTTCAAATGTTTATTGATATAATCAACTACTGGTATCTGATGGCAAAATACTACAAGATGAAATCATTAACTGTAATGACATTCCAGTTGTTAAGACAAAAGAATTGTGACAAATCTAAAGGCAAACTTCCATGGCAGAGTGATGATATAAATATTATGTTGAACAAGAAAAATTGCTTTTATATCATTTCATTGATATCACCTTCATTGAAACCACTACCACAAAATAAAAACACTGGATGCCACATTCACTGAAGCATCCACCAAAAAAAAAGTTTTGGGGAGGGGAAAAGTCTCTCTGAAACTCCCTAGGTTGATAACCTTCATACCCTCTTACTTAATTATACAAATTCCACTGTATCACAACCTTGGGGAAAGAGCAAACCCCTTTCAAGTAAACACACCATTCTTGAAACATATCTGTAGCAATCAACTGCAACAAAAAGTAATTATATAGTAAACTAAAATGTAAAAGTCAGACATCTAAACACAAAAGTTAACAAAACTGAAAAAAATAAAATAAAATAACCAGAAAACAAATGAGAGGATTCAGGTTTTCTATATGTGTTTTCAATGAGAGTAGCTTTCATTGTTTTTAATGTTTTTATTCACTGCTATTCTTTCAATTAATTTGTCCTCAATTAAATTGGCATAATCTTAAGAAAAAGCATAAAAAACAAGCTAACGTTCTCTTCTGTGGAAATCTACTTGATTTAAGGCTATAAAATTTCTAAAGAAAAAAGGTTTTATATTAAAACAAAAGATCTCCTATGGATACTAGTCTTCTTCTTTTCCTGGTTAGGGGACGCCACAGCGGATCATTTGTCTGCTCATGATTGGCAGTGGAATTTTACGGTGTCGAGTTGCCAGCCCAGCACCCAACCTTCCACAGAAGGCACACACACACACACACACACACACACACACACACACACACACACACACACACACACACACACACACACACACACACACACACACACACACACACACCTAGGGCCAATTTAGAGTGCCCAATCCACCTACTGCATGTCTTTGGGATGTGGGAGAAAACCAGAGCTCCCGGAGGAAACCCACACGACCACAGGGAGGACATGCAGACTCTGCACAGAAGGCACCCCAGCCGAGATTCGAACCGGTGAACCTCTTGTGTGAGGCGGCAACACTAACCGCTGCACCACCGTGGCCACCCCCTGATATCATGGATACTAGTAATAAGGTATAATTTAAACAGGTTAATAAGAAAAAATCCTCAATAATACATTGTATCACACTGGCAAAAATTTCCATAAAGTATATGAAATCTTCAAATTATTAGCAAAGTTACTTGAAACTCAGACTGTACAAGGAATTCAAGAATGGGAGCAGATGGTTTTCCAGGTTGGTTCATCTCATCATAGTGCATTAGCCCACTAGGCCACTCAGCTCTATAAATCATCTATAAATTAAAGGCCTATTTATACATAGTAATGCATCATTTAGTTCTGCTAACAACAAAACACTGTTAGTTGCCATCACATTTGAAGCTGTACAGATCCATTACTTAGACCAGTATAGTACTGAAATGTTTTCAATGGTTGCTAATAGAAAAAGCAGTATTCTCTTTAAACAGTCTGAAAAATTTGAATATCTATCAACATGAATTTTGTAGGAACAGAACATGTTTCCAAACATACTGGGATACCATGCTTATGTTAATGAGGCTACAAAATATTGTATTTTCCACATCTCCACTGTATACTAATCTTACCAAAGCATATGATAACAGCTTCTTTAACAAACTGATAGGAAGACTGGCTCTATTAGAAATTAACCCATACGTAACTAACCATAAAAACAAAAGGTTGTTGTTAGTCCATTTATTCACATGGAAGACACACGGAGGCCATTAGGTCTCAGTGATGATCCTTATTTATTCAGTATTTCCTTATACTGAATTGCAGGATATTGGGTATATGAATTGCAGAAGATGACTCAAAGTTTAGTTTTAAGATTTTTCCCAGAATGATACAAGCAAACTCAAGTTGCTCATAATGGATTCATTAAGTGGTATTATTGTAATATTAATAATACAGATGAATTTCAGATTTTGACTTTTGGGTCTAATGGATATTCTGCTGCACTGTCATTGGGTAACACTAACTTAAAGCATTACATTATAAAGTTCTAGGAATAATGACAACAAAAAACTATCTACTCAGGCTCACAAGTCTTGTCTGACTTATAGAGTGACTCCATGAATAGTCTTCACCATCCATGGAGTTTACTAGGCATGAGGAGGAATGTTGGTAGATTGCCAGGTCTTTCTGTTACAACACACACACACACACACACACACACACACACGCACGCACGCACGCACGCACGCACACACACTCACACACACACACACACACACACACACACACACACACACACACACACACACACACACACACACACACCTTGTGAGAATTTAGAGTTGCCTGAGGTAGGAGGAAATGAGATTACCTGGAGAAAACTCACTTGAACAGAGGGAGGAGAATGCAGGTTCCCCACAGAGGGAAGACCAGCTTAGAATCAAATTGCAGAACCTGTTGCTGTGAGGGGTCAATGCTGATTATTGTACCACTGTGCTAGCAAGTGAAAACTATTGTTTTGATTGTAATTATATTGCCTATGTGGTGAAAGGAGCTTTAGGGTAATTTGTATGATCACATGAAGATTTACTTCCGGCTAATAGGACGTTTTACTATCCTTATATATAGCTTTGACCAAAATTCTTAAATTCAATAGTATGTTTTGTTTAATCCAGAACAGGTACATGCATACTACATTAATAGAATACATTGTCTATGTGATGCCCTGTATTAGAAAAAGCTGAGAGCTTTTCCCCTTTGTATTCTAAATGGTATTTTTTCAGAGGAGGCCTGGAAAACATTTGCTTAGTAACAAAAGATCTATCCTTGTTGGAATTATACCGATTTGAATTATATAAACCATTTAAGAATTCCGTAGTAGAAATCTGTTATTGCTAGTATAAAAAAAAAAACAACTAAAAAAAAGAGGAAGGACATTTTCTGTAAGATTTAAAAGCATAAGAAAAAACTTGCAAAATGAGCAAGATATTCTGAAAAATGTCTCCAAATTTTCAGACTAAATTAAGAAAAACGTAAGACAGTAACATACATCAAAACTGATCATGGAGAAAAGTTTACAATTATTTCAGTCTTGAACTTGAAATCAAACTACGAAAATATTTTTTCACTAAATTTCAGTATTTTATATTGCCACTTTTTTCAACAAAGCATCTTACAAATTTGTTACATTTTACTTTATCAGTAAGAGATGTACAATGGCAGGTCTAGCTGTCCACCTGGAAGTGTAAACACTGAATCTAGGTGATGCCCGCTGTTGATGTGACACTCAAACCCCATGTACAAAATGACACAATGGGGTTTATGACAATGCCTTAGTTGTACAACAGGTAATATAATTCGTAATGTCAAATGGAAATTTAAAAAATTGCAATAGTTTACACTGAATTTCAATCATGTTCGGCCAAATACATGTTTACTACTGAAAGACCTGTATGTGAGGCTATATAAACGTTCTAATGTTACACATCTAGCTACAACACATAGTTGACCATGCTTAGTGAACAAGACCAACCTCAGCCAGTAAGAGTATTCTCTTCCCATCAGGCCATATTATGTGGTCCACTTGATTTCTTACCCGCTCCCATGTCAAGTCAGCAGTCCTCAGACTGGTCTGCAAAGGAAAGATAATCAGGTTACAGAAAATGCAACAGACAGGAATGTTTGCAGTCTCAGCAAAATGCTTTACTTTATTGTTATTTGGTATTGTACCTGCACTTTTTTGGCTAAGTGTGCTATTCTATTTCCCTAATTGGAGAATAATATCAGGATTATTTTAATAATAAAAGTGATACATTTTTATTTTACCTCCTGCACTTTTCCGATCTTTTTGGCCACTCATTTCATTCCCAATGTTTACCAATTTCTAAGTAGACAAATACTGAAAAAATTACCTTCTGCCTTGAATTTTATTTCATTATCTACTCCTTGGTGAGGTGATGACAGAATTACAAAAACAGTCTCCTTTTTATACTCCACTGGTACCTGTATTTGCTGGGAAGTACAAAAGCATTAAATGCAGAACAAGACATGCCAGTAATGAGCACCAGACTTAGCTGATGGCTATGTTCACTGCTACATATCCTCTACTGCTTGGCTTCTGATAAAGCAGGTGGTGGTAAGCAGTCAAGGGGCTGCAGACAACCTCATCAATTAATAAAGGACAGCAATAAAGTGGATGGGTCACAAACTATACCTTTCTAATGGCTCAACATAAAGGACTGCAGTTACTGTATATTTTTCCCAACAATGTTGTGCATTTCCCCTTAATAATAAGGGGTGGTTACTATTACATACAAGGGAGCAATAAAGTTTGTGATGTCAGACCAGTCCTTACCACATCAATTTCAGTGTTTGAATGGCCCATGTTACAAACAATGCATCCATTCTTCATTCGATCCAGGTGATCCCGGGTTATTACATTTTTGTTTCCTGAAAATGAACATTGAAAGTATGATGTGGACTTGCATTAATACTTTACTGAACAGGAAACAAAAAAATAGCTCTATAAAACTAATACAAATGGAAAAAGAAATAAAGAAATAACTGATCCCTCTTGACTTGGCTATCATGAATATAAGTACAAAAACTCAGAAATATTATAACAGTCGTTTAAATGTAGACACAATGGAGTAATGGCTTAAAATCAGGTACAAGTGCTATATGAAACAGTAGGGCCTTTGCTGGCAAACTCTAATTGCTACATTTTTTTTTTGTTTGTAGTATTTTGTTTACAAATACATTTATTCAAAATTCTATGTGCAAACTATTACAGCAAATGCATGAAGAGTCATGGTTTCAGTGCATTTTATATTGTATGCTTCCCTTAATGACCACTCTTCTCCAACAGGCAACACTGGCAAATTAAAAATCAAATGACTACTAACTCCATATTTATGTATTTATTTTATTTTACATTTGTTTACTGGGAAAGTCCGACTGGATATATGCCCATTTTCAGTGACGGCCCAGGGAGAAAAACTCTAGAAAGCAGAGTACAAATACATTAGGAACAATGGAAACATTTAGAGATAAGTATAATATCCAGTTTTCAGTAATGTTACAAACTTAGATAAAACATAGTAGACAACATCAAAATCAAGCTCTCTCATGATATCTCCATATCTTCATATTCCTAGACCATTCCCTAATATATTTTCATACTGATAGATCTCACAATTTGTATATTGCTGTGCTGTGAGATAAAAAAAATCTTTAAAGAGGTGGACTCCAAACTAGACTGAAAATATCTGACAGTGTTGGTGTTGTGTCACAAAGACAAAAGAGTCAATGGCTTTCATTCATCAAAGTGCTTGTCCAAACAAAACAAAACAAAGGGGAGCGAAAACATGAACAGGGGAGCAATTTGAGGAATGGTAACATAAATCAGTAACTGAAACAGTCTCAGAAAATCTACAGCGATGACACACATGCATCATTTTCATATCTCCCTGGTGTACACCTTTGTGGCTCAGTCATATGGATGGCTTTCATTTCCATCCTCAGAAAATGTATTATCCCAAACACAGTTGCAAGAATTTTAGCTCACACACACTTCTGTTAATGATCCCTGCAGCACATGAAGCATGTTGTGCATAATGCCTCTGACAAAAAAGTTTTGTTATTTTAACGTCTTTCCTGTAGAAAAGTTAAGTACTTGGCCTTGCAAGCAAAGAGAGCTGGTGAATGACATGGACTTTTCACTGTAAAAAACTGCACTTGACTATAATCAGATACCAATAAATGGTGATACATAAGATGATGACATAACCAAAACACTTGAACTCTCTAATTTAATGTAGCCAAATGCAAATGTCTCAGAATCTACACTGCAAGGAATATGCACTCCTCCATTCCGGAATTTGATGAAATAAGGGGAAAACACAGGTGGTCATTTCCAAATAGAATTCCTGGATAAAGTATGGCAAAGACTTTTGAAGCACCATTCTCAATACTCGCTGGCTTATTTACTGGGAGAAATGACATACTAAGTAATGTGCTGTGAACAGCCTAAGAAAAAAATAGCAGCCACCTCAACAAGTTTCTAACTCTGAAATGTGTGCTTATAGCAGAAAGGAAGTTCAAATAGCTTACAGGAAAGTAGTTAAAGATATCTTAACACATACAGTGAAAGGTTTTCTGAATAACTGATCTGTGTTCTGCTATTTTAAAAACTGAAGCAGCATGCGGGGGTCAGACTCTATACTTGTTTGTGGTGACTAAAATAACAAACAAATTAACAGATAGGCAGGCACTCTAATCTTTTACTCAAAAGTTAGTGAGTACCCTAAAGTCTCTGAACTGCATCTGAAAGGACACATCTGGGACTTAACATAGGGTGACACTTTGCAGTTGGGACTTCTAGTGTTATTAGACTATTATGTCAACTCAAAACTGAAGCCCTTCTTATGCCTATTTTAAATAGCATCCACAATGTTAATAGATAAATGACATGGTGGTTAGCACTGCCACCTCAAAAAGACACAGTGGTTAGCACCTCCACCTTACCACACATGGTTCTCTGGTTTGGTTCCTGGCTGGGGTGCTAACTGTGAAAATTCTGTTTGTTTTCCATGTGTCTGCATTGGCTTTTGTGATTTTTCTCCCTCATCCAAGAGTCATACTAATAGATGAATTAGTGATTTTTCTAAACTGCCTTAAGTTATATAAGTGAGCATGTGTATGCAACCTACAATGGACTGGCGACCTATCCAGAATTGACTGATTGCCTCATTCTCACTGCTTGCTGGAATAAACTCTGACTTCTTGATACTCAGAATAAGATAAATGAGGTTTGAGAACAAACCAATTTGTCCAGGAACATCTTCATGAGGGATAAAGTAAGTTAAATGGGGGCAGGGGTGGGAGATTTGTTAGAGAAGGGGGTTAAGATTAAGGCAAAGAGATAGGTTTGATCAGATTTTGGGAAATGATGGGTACATGTGTTAAGGGGACTTCAGAGGAAGTGAGGGAGATGTAGGGTAGGACTAAGGTTTTATAGTACTGCAACTGGGAAGAAGAATCACATGTTGGTGTGAATTTGCAATAATGCAGGATCATGTCCGAGACGACTTGTAGGCACAGTGTGCTCAGGTGGGCCTTGGATTAATAGTGGTATATGGAGGTGGATGAGTTGGTAACAAAGGTTTGGATTTTTTTTTTTGTGTGTGCATGGTTCACTTGCAGTACGGGTTAATTGTAGTGGTAGATCTCTTGGTAAAGGGAGAGCTGTTGTGTGATTAGGACAGTTGGCTGGTAGGAATGTTTTGAAAAATTACAATAACGCTGGCTATGTGCATGTGGTTATGCTGGGTTGTATTAGAAATTTGCAGGTGCATTTCTTTAAGATATTATGTGAGTTTTTTTCTTTCGGTTTTGCTGTTGGGTCTCCTGGTCGGGTTGTGTTGTCTTAATGGTGGCAGTGGTACGTCTTTTCCTCCATTTTGCTGTTGGGTCTTCTGGTCTGGTATTATTGTTGTGTTATTGGTGGTAGTGGTATGTCTTTCCTTTCGTTTCTACTGTTGGATCTCCTGATCAGGTATTATTGCCATGTTACTGGTGGCAGTGGTACGTCTTTTCTTTTGTTTCTGCTGTTGGGTCTCATGGTCAGGTATTATTGTCATGTTACTGGTGGTAGTGGTGCATCTTTTCTTTTGTTTTGCTGTTGGGTCTCATGGTTGAGTATTATTATAGTGTTACTGGTGGCAGTGGTACCATGTCACAGCATTCAGGGGAGTGGGATGGGTCCAGCGATGCTGAGACTCTTTTTCGCAGGCTTACAGATCTACTGAGTAATGGCCACACCCCACACATGGGCGCTGGGGTGTTAAGCAATTGGGAACCATAGTATGCTTGTGCAGCAGTTAATCTGTGCTGCTTCTCATCGGATCATACCTCTCAACTGTACAAATTTTCAGAGAATGCTCAGATTTTTGCCTCAGATTTTGGTCTGTTTGCAATAAAATAGTGGTTTTCTGCCAAACCACTGTTAATGAATAACAAATGGAAAATAAAGCCATAAATGCTAATGAAATAATGTCAAACAAAACCCGTCTGAAATAAAAAGCACAAAAAATACTTTATTAGACATCCAGTAAGCGCTTTCGTTATGATTTCCAAGACTTCTTCACACTGAGTGTTACAAAATAAAACACACATGTTAGGCAAATCAAAAGTCACATGTCTTAATTAATCAATTAATGTTTAATCCTTTTACTCTTTAAAAACAAATTTAACGTTTTCTTTATCCTTTAGACCAGCAGGGCAGCATGCATCTAACTTAATCTGTCATATATACTCCTTCCAGTCTAGTTCATCTTCTGCAACAAACAAATTTTCAAAATTTAACACGATCTAAAACTATAACCTTAAAATCAACCTTACATGTGCTGCTACTATAATGCTTACTAAGGGCATTCTTATCATCACAAATATATATAGCATGCTTGTGCTCATAAATGCTATGTTTAATTCAATGGTGGTCCTTCCAACATAAAAAGCACATGAATTAGCACTAAATATATTACAAATTGGGATTGATATGAAAAATGTCCATTTATTCTAATATTCATATTGTTGACCTTTAACTCTGTGACCCCAGTGTACAAATATCCACAATAATTGCAGTTAAAACATTTGATTGGCAATCATTGATGGCTGAATGCAGTAAAACAGTGACACACATTTGAGACTGGGGGGAGCAGACTTCATACCCTTTAGAAAATTTGTGCTAATGCAAAACCTGTTATTTTATCAATTTTCTAAGTTTAGGATCATAGGAGGTTACTAGGCTAATGGCCCTGGGGCCCTTACAAGCCCAGCCAAGAGTTTATCCACAAAAAAGAAACCTCGGTCAGCACCAGTTGCCCCTGTCAATGAGGGAAAAAGGTGGAACCCCTGGGACAAATTTGTGGCTTCCCATCCACTCATCAAGGTTGCACCTGAGGAGGGTCAATGAGGTACTCTGCTTGACGTGTACAGGAAGTATGGGAATTCTATTCCAGAGACGGTGAGCCTCTGGGAGACAAACCTGTGTCTCCAGCAGGTTTTGTTGATGTCACATATTAGATTTAGGCCTATCAAGCTGGTAATGTGCAAGGAGTTAGACTTATGGATATGGAGCATTTCTAGTAGGGCAGGGTCTGATCTTGCCTTGTACGTGAGACACAGATCACCTCTGAGCATTCTGTATGATACAGAGTAAAGTGATAGTGATTTGAGTCTGTCCACATAGGACAGGTGTTGGAGGCCATGGATTTTCTTTGTGAGGTATTTCTGTGGCCTTTCCAGTTGGTGCAGGTGTTTAGAGAGGTACATACCAAATGGTGTGTTATACTCAATTATGGGTCTAATGAGGGAGGAATACAGAGAGGTAATAACCTCCTTTTTTCTGGATGCAATCCTTGTACTTATGAGATGAACCAAGTAAAAGGCTTTTCTGACCACTGCTGCCACATGATGGTCGAATGTGAGATTGTTGTCAACCTGACTATCCAGGTCTCTCACCAAAGGTTGTGTGCTTAGGGAGTTGCCACTGATGCAGTAATCATTAGGGGTCATGTTTTTGCCGAATGGTATGATAATAAATGTTTTAGCATTTAACTTAAGGCCATGATTTTGGCACCAGTTATTAGTAGCTGTGAGACCCCCTCACAGTATGTTAATGTCATTTGGGGAGTCAATGACAGCACCCAACTTACAGTCATCTGCAAATTTTGTCAGCCACAGGCCCTTTGTCTTTGCCTGGACCTCTGAAAAGAAGATGCCAAACACTAGGGATCCAGGCAAAGACAATGGGCCTGGACCTCTGAAAAGAAGATGCCAAACACTAGGGGTCCCAGGACAGATCTCTGGGGAACACCACTAGTGACAGGTCTACTGTCGGAGGTGATGGCACCTATTTTGGCCTTGTGGGTCCTATCTCTGAGCCAGTCGGCCACCCATCTGACAAGATATGGATTAACACTGAGTTGTATTAGCTTTTCAATAACGTCCACGTGGGGGATTGTGTCAAAGGTTTTAGCCAGGTCAAGGTAAGCTGTTTGTACTGACTTTCCCTCATCCAGGGCATTGGTGGCAGTCTCAAAGAAGTCAACTAGGCTCAACAGGCAAGATCTGCCCCTGACAAATCCAAATTGGGTGGGGTTGAGTGTTTAGAGATTGCCTATGTCCTTGTTTACGAGATCCATAATAATACGCTCCATGGCTTTAAGGATCAGACTTGTCAAGCTAATGGGGCGATAGTTTCCCAGGTCAGTAGTGGCACCACCTTTGTGCAAGGGGATGACAATGGCGGTTCTCCACTCTGCAGGAATGAAGCCTGTAATTATGCTGTGGTTGAATAGAGTGCTCAATTGCGAAGCTAGTTCTTGCTGGAGATGGTGCACAATACAGCCTGGGATATTATCAGGTCTCATGGAAGCTGTGTTCTTTGCCTTGGATAGGGCCTTTAACACTTGATCTATGGAGATGTGAGGTGTGGGAGAAGTATTGGGGATGTCAACTGGGCCTTTGGGGGTTGATAACTGGGTGACATTTGCACTGAACCTATAAGCCAGCAAGTTGGCTAAGATGGCAGGATCAGTGTAAGTGGTACCATTAAATACTAATTCGGAACAAACTTGGGCTTTGCCATTGAGGTTCCTAACGTAACTGAAGAAGGACTTGAGGTTTCCCTTTGTTTCAGAGGCTAGTTTTAACTCATAATTGGCTTTGGAGTTTTTCACTAGTGATCAAATGTGCTTGTTGAGGTGGACGACAGAGATTTTCCAGTTTGGAATTTGTTCCTTTTTACCCTTGGACAACAGTTTCTTCCTTTTGTTGTAAAGCCTGTTGATAGAGGATGTTCACCAGACAGGTTTGTGTTCCTTGAGGAACAGGTTTTAGTTCTGTTGGGTATGGCTGAGTCCATGCAATTGTACAGGTGCTTGTATACTGCACTGGTGTACTGTTCAGCATAGTTGTCTGCATCCTCTGAGGGGGTAGTGGTGTGAAGCTGCTGATACCCTCCCTTAGGAGGGTGTAGTCAGATTTTCATAAGTTTTTTAGCCTGGTTATGGCTGGGGAGGGATTGGATGGGATAGAAATTTCGAATGAGACAGACTGATGATCTGATCTCACCAGAAAGAACATAATATGGGAGTGGTGCAGTGGTCACCCATGTTGGTGAGAACCAAATCCAGTATGTTATCTCCCCTTGTGGGGGATGAGACCAGCTGGTCTAGTGTGTTAGAGTTGATGAAGTCAAGAAATCGTTGGGTGAGTGGATTAGTGCAAGAATAGTTTACCCAGTCTATGGTGGGGTAGTTGAAGTCACAAAGGATCAGGGTGTTAGGGGGTACCTTGATGGAATCAAGTAGGTCCAGGTAGGAGGAGTGGGTGTCCTGAGTCATGGAGGGGGGGTCTATAGCTGGCTATAACTTGGATGGGTGTCTTCCCAACTTGTCAGTTGCACCTGCAGTAATTCCAGTGCATCATGCTGGTAAACCAGTCTGGAGGTGTGCCTGTCTTTAATAAAGATAGAGACTCTACCACCCTTAGTCTTTCCGACCTCATTTTGGAGTTGGAAAGTGTGGAATGAGGTATAGCCTGGTAAGGTAGGGTAGGGGTGCAGTCCGCAGCCCTGAACCAAGTTTCTGTGACTGCACAGACATCGGCATCTTTCAGTGTGAGGAGAGCCTCCAATGAGTGCATTTTCAGATTAAGGCTCCTAGCATTGAGCAACATGACCTTCAATTTGCTTTTTGACAGATCTTTCATGTTGGAAGATTTGTCTTTGGGACATAGCCTAAAAAAGGCACAATGGGGGAGGCAAGAGCCTTGGCCAAGATCCGAAAACCCAGGGGTGACAGGTGGAGGCCATCTTTGGCAATACATCGAGGCTTGTCAACCATGTCATCCCAGGCAGACAGATACTGGATCCCCTTGGAAAGACACCAGAAACTAAGGCAATTGTTGAAGTCAATCATTCTTGGTGAAGGCAGGATGCTGCTCGGGGCCAGTGTCACACCAGCCTACAGCACATAGTCTGAGAGCTCAATCATGTCTCTCTTCATATAGTCCAAGGAGGTACGTCTCAAGTCATTCACACCAACATGGACAATGTCAGTCATATTTGTACCTGTTGTGGAGAGACTTAAGTGTATACGTGATGTGGTGGATTCTAACACCTGACAAACAGCTGACCATGACCTTTTCGTTGTTGAGCCTGATGAGGAGGGCATCAGTGTGTCTCGCTATTGAGTCAACAATGACTAGTATGTTTGGTTTACTGTTATGCCTTATGGGCTGCGTTGGTTTATTGTTATGCCCAATGAGCTGTGTTTGTGAGACAGTGGTGTGTTGACTACTGTGTGCGATGTGATTGGCATTGTATATGGAATGTTTGTGAGTGTTTTGGGGGTGTCTGTTGTTTAGGTAAGTTTTTGTTGATGACCCCTGCATAGGTGGGTGTGTGACTCTGTAATTTGGGTGGTGTGGTGTTTCTGCTGGCAACCTCCTCTTTGTCAGGAGTACTGAATATGGCGTGAGAGAGCATGGATTTCAAGGTCACTGATGTAGATGCATCTCTCACAAGTAGAAGAATTATGTGCTAGGAGAAGGGGACTGTCTGTGAACATGAGGCAGTTGCTACACTATCTCAGTACGCCCATGTCAACCAGACTGGCAGGGGAAACTGATGGGAATTGTCTAGACATAGTGGCCTGAATACTTGGTGGACATAGAGCAGGGTTTCCCCACAAAAACCCTAATTGTAAAATAACTGGCCTGAAGCACAAGTGCTAAAACCAAAACTAAGATGCTTAGAATAGCATATAAATGAATCAAGCTACTAACAAGTAGTAATAAGTGCAGAATAAGAGCACTTGTGCACTTAAGACCACACAGAATAGCAAACCAAGGTAATAAAGATAGCAGAAGGCAGTTACAGTAAGAGCAGCTGAATAAAGTATAAATATTTTTTTTGTTAGTGCACAGGGATGGAATAGATCAAGATTAACAGACTACAGGGATTGTCCTTCCCATATTCTCTCTCTGTACACAGTGGATAGAGCTGAAGAGATGGGACTGGTGGGAGTGTCTGAATCAAAATATGATCTTGCTGTACTCAGCTGAGTGGGCAAATGAGATATCCCAGGAGGAGTGCCCAAACACAAATTTACAGGGGTGAGCAATTCCAAAGCCACCAAGATTAATACCACAACAAGAACCGATAGGTTGGGTAGGAATAACCTGCAGAGAGACCACAGTATTCAATTAATATTCAATGAAACAAATAAACACAATGCCATACTATCAGTAACACAATGCCATACTATCAGTAACACAGTGTAAGTGCAGAACAAAGTAATGAGCAATATTTAAAAGGTGCCCCTAATTTTGGGCCTTTGTCCCCATTATTGAGGGCTTTGTCCAGATTTCATGCTCTAAGAGGTTGAGAGGTAAGTTATGCAATATCTTAGCTGAGAAAGCAAATCCTAATACTTAAATGCTCTCAGCAGTAATATAGGACTAAATTAATATTTCCATCTTACTGTCTATTTAAGGGGTTGCTGGGCTTTTCTGCAGGAGAGTTGTTATTATAAAAAAAAAAAGAAAGCAAATGTAGCTTGTCACGAACCCTGTTATGCTAGTAACTTTTAAGTCATGATGGCAGTCCATGGTGAACCTGATTAGGCCTCTGGGTTGCAGTGCATGTGGTGCAGGGTTTGGTTTTCAGCACCAGCACACAGAGAAAAGCAAAATAAAGGAGCAGGGGCTTAGGAAGTAGGGGACTGTTTTTTTTTCTGCAGTCTTAATGTGTCTCCTTCTTTGTTGCAGATGGTGAACATGCAGAGTTTGTGGCAGTAGTGGGCAACTATAATGTCACAGGTAGAGGAGCTGGAGGTGCCTCATGCCGAGTCCAGGGTGGGAGATGAAATGGGTGAGTCCAATCGGAAAAGACGATATATAGCAGTCCAGACCAGGTCGGTGGCTCGAAGGAAGCGAGCACGGCAATCGAGAGGAGTTGCTGCACTGGACCTTCCAGCTGCAGGAGTGACACATGAGGGAGTGGCAGGTAATGACATGATGTTGGGAGGTCCATTAGGCAGGGCAGTTTCAAAGTGTGCTTGGAATAATTGAGGGATAGTTGGGGGCAAAGTATATCAACATTTGGGTGAGGCTGTAGGTACTATGTGGAGGAAGAGAGGCTTATTGAGCAGGGTCAGGGTGGCACAGACAGTGGGGAGGATAGTGTAAGGTTGTCTTTGGGGAGTTTGGGGTCAAGTGAGGGAGGGATGGGATCATTCTCTGATGTTAAGTCAGATTTTGGCATGCAACTGGGTGATTGGATAGCTATGCAGGCTTTGGGGCAAGGGGCAGGAATAGTTTTCCTGACTCCTCACATACCATCCTCCATTAAGGAGAAGATTTGGAGAGGAGAGTATGTGAATGTCTTTGAATTAATCAATGCAGAATGGGTGCAGTGATTGGTAGAAGCAGATACAGTAAATAGCAAAGACCATTTGGCAGCTTTAGCAGAGTTGGGGAGGAGGAGAGTAGGTAAGCTGCGACCTAGGACATGGGAGAATTGGGTGGTAGGTTTCGTATATTAAATGGCAGTTTGGCTGGAGAAGGATACTTCTTTGGATTTGCTACTTTTGGCTTACCTTATGATGATATGGGAGGCTTAGCTGTTGTGTCTGGGGACTGCTTGGTTATGGCATGACCACAGGTTTCAGAAGCAGAAAGCAGTCGATCACTCTCTCTGCTGGGAGGGTAGATATCTTTACATATGGATAGCTTTGGGGTGGTTAGTAGAGGAAGAAGAGTAGGAGGAAGGGGGGAGTGCGTTGGGCTTTTAATGCAGGAAGTTGCTCATGGGCAGGGTAGAAGTTCTTGCATGCTTGTTCAAAGTGTGCAGAGAACCATCCAGTGCTGCAGTGTGGTCGTCGGGAGGGTAATTTAGTGACTCCGGGCCATCCAGTGCTGCAGTGTGGTCGTCGGGAGGGTAATTTAGTGACTCCGGGTTCGCTTTCAACCGATGTGGGGGTTTTCCCTTCATCTTTCCAGGGGTTTCAGGACCTCTGAGGTAGAGGGAATTTTTGTGGCTTACGGGGAGGGGTGTCCTTTTGGGGGGCAAGGGGATGACTGGGGGAAGCGTTCTCCAGTTTAGGTGGAAGTATTGTGAAGTATGCTTCAGCAAGTTCTTGATTTTTCTCTTAAGGAGGAAATAATTGAGGGCTTTTCTTAGGGGTTTTCTATTAAATCAAGGGTTGTGGGAGGTAGAGTATTCTATCAAAATTTGTGATCAGCATGGGGGAAGGAGGATATATTGGAGAGTTGTGTAGAGAAGGAATGGCAAGCAGGTATGTTATTGGGACCTTTTGAAAGCCCCTCCCCCTTTGAGAGTTTTAATGTTTCACCACTGGGTTTGGTTCCTAAGAAGGTGGCTGGTGGGTTCAGGCTGCTTCATCACTTGTCATACCTAGAAGGGAGCTCCATTAATGGTTTAATTTCAGTCGAGGATGCCAAGGTCAGTTACGCATCTTTAGATGATGGTGTGAAGATTATTCGGGGGTTTAAGGATCTGTGGTTAATGAAGGTGGACACTGAATCCACTTTTCACCTTTTGCCAGCATGGGAGGAGGAGTGGCCATTATTAGACATGGCACTTTGGAACAAATTTTACTTTGATAAGCATATGCCAATGGGATGCCCGGTAGCCTGTGCTACTTCAAGACATCTCGCATTGTACTTCATTGGGTTTGGCAGCAGCAGGTTGATATGCAGAGGGCAGTGCATTACTTAGATGATTTCTTGATAGTAGGTGAGGGGTATGAGGGAGAGTTTGAAGGTTTGCAAGAGGTTTTGGGGATGTGTGTTGATCTGGGGGTCCCACTGGGTAGGCAGAAGTTGGAAGGCTCAGGTAAGCCATTGTTTTTTTGGGTTTATTGGTGGATGTAGGATGTGAGTTGTTTTGCTTGCAGGCTGATAAGTTAGCTTGACTGAAGGAGAAGATTGTGCGGGTGGTGTGTACAGATAAGGTGATGATTAGGGAGGTTATGGAGCTTTTAGGACTTCTGAATTTTGCATGTTGGGCAGTTCATCCAGGGCATCCTTTTTGTAGGTCAGTTTCCTTTTTGTTAAGAGGAGGGAAGAACAAACATCATTGGGTCAGGATTAACAAGTTGGTGCTGGTTGATTTAGCTCTTTAGTTGTCATTTTTGGAGTGGTTTAATGGTGTTTCTTTTAGGTAGCTGGATTGGGTTGGTCAAAAGGAACTACAATTATTTACAGATGTAGTTGGGGGTATTGAAATGGGTACATGTTTTGGAGAGGAATGGTTTGTGGTTCATTGGCTGGAGGATTGGAAGGATGAGAAATCTTGTAAAGTCTTCTAAAGCAAATTACAAAATTAAAATAGCATTCCTAGCCAAGGATAATCATAAGGCATTCTTTAACTACATCCGAAGTCTAAAAGGGAATACCCAGCTATATGCTGAACTGGTTGTAGATGGGATTACTCATACTACACAGGAAGACATCGCCAACCTGCTAGTTGACAGATTCAGCACAAACTTTACCCCCCCTATCCACACCTACCACATCCCAAAGCACACCTGACACCAGTCCTCTGCTTAGTATTTCTAAAGAACAGGTCATCTCTACACTCTCCAAAGCCAAAAACATGGCCTCAGTGGGACCAGATAATATCCCAGGTTGTTTACTAAACAATCTAAAACAAGAACTAGTGGACCCACTTGGCATTCTCTTTAATCATAGCTTGAGAACTGACTATGTGCCTACAGAATGGAGAACAGCAACAGTAATCCCCCTGTGCAAAGGGAGGGCATCAACTGGTCCTGGGAACTACAGACCCATAAGTTTAACCAGCCTCATCTGCAAGGCCATGGAAAGAATTATCATGGACCTTATCAACTAGGACATAGGTGACCTCCAAATGCTGAATCCAACTCAGTTTGGCTTCATTAAGGGTAGATCATAGCAATTAAACCTGGTAGACTTCTTTGGAAATATCACCAAAGCCATAGATGACAGTGCACACAGCTTATCTAGACCTTGACAAGGCTTTTGATACAATTCCCAACTCTGGCAAGATTGAGAAACTCTCCCAGATAGGGATTAACCCTTACATTAATAGACAGGTAGAAAACTGGCTCACTGACAGAACACACACTGTCAAAATTGATGACTCCACCTCAACCAGTAGACCCATCACCAGTTGAGTACCACTGGGGTCTGTGCTGGGCCCCGTACTGTTTGTCATTTATTTCTCAGAAGTCCAGGTCAAAGTAGATGGCCTTTGACTCACCAAGTTCCCTGATGATTGCAAACTGGGAGCAATCACTGAGTCCCCCAATGATGTCAACATATTACAAGAAGGGCTAACACAAACAAATGATTAGTGACAAAGTCAAGGTATGAAACTAAATGCAAAAAATGCATTATTCCATTTGGCAAAATAGAATTTCTTACAAATTACAATGCTGACATTACCCCCTGAGTTCCAAACCAGTGGTGTGAGACTTGGCAACACAGGTTGACAGCAATCTGAACTTTGACTACCAAATTTGCACAGTAGTAAGGAAAGCTTTCTACATATTGCACCTCATAAGCAAGGGTATAGCATCCAGGTCAAGGGATGTTATAACTCCACTGTATTCATCTCTTACAAGAACACTATTAGAGTATAATTCACCCTTTTGTATGTATCTCACCAGATACCTACAGCAGCTGGAGATACCTCAGAGGTGTCTCACTAAGAAAATATAGGGACTCAAAACCATGACCTACGTGGACAGGCTGAAAGCCCTTTCACTTTACTCTGTATCTTATAGGCTGCTGAGAGATTACTTGTGCCTGATCTATAGGGCAATCTCCAACCCTGCCCTAATGGAAATGCTGCGAATCCGCAAGCCAAATGGCTCAAGAGTCACTCACTCTAGAGATCTCAACCTAGCTTGTGATTCTCAGAGACTGAATTCCAGCCTCCTATGAACAAGCATGTGTCGATTTTCATGCAGTCAGTTTTCAGGGATCTACACTTTCAAAATTATGGATACACTATGTTGAGACATAACCTTTCCAACAAGGACATAGTTATATTACCAGCAGATAAGGGTGGGGCTGTGGTTGTACAAAAGTGATTGATTATCTTCAAGAGGGTTTATCCCAGTTATCAGATAGAGCATGTTACATGAATATGAAATTGACTCTTTCATGAATCTAGCATGTGAGGAGGGTATCATCAGCAAAAATGTGTTATAATAAGCAAATTATGTATTTACTACCCAAGATTCACAAATCACTAACCAAACCAAGACCAATAGTTTTGGGTACTGGTTCCTTGATCGAACCCTTGTCAGCCTTCCTAACATCTTAAACCTCTTTGGTTGGTCAGGGCAAGGCTACAGATTGGGCTGGATTAAGCCCTTAAATACTGGTTGGATAGGGCTGGTTTATACACCAGGGTTTAATACGTTATTAATTTGCATGTCAGAACATGTACTTAATAAAAATGTTTTTCATTTTCAAGGACAACAGCTATGGGAGCACCTGGATGACTGTTGGATGGTATTGGATGTGGGATATTTGCATGAATTTGTAGAATATCTTAATGGCAACATCTGGGGCATTGAATTTTCTATTACCTTTGATATGCAGACTATTAATTTTCTGGATGTAACTATTTCAAGAAATCAGTATTTTTTACATGCATCCATCAGAAATATCCCGGTCTCAGTTCTACCAAATCAGATTTCTAAAATGAATAGGATAGAATTGCTTAATTATTATAAGATTCTTCAGATCCGATCATCTACAATCAGATTCATCACACAACATATGGTGGAAACTATTATGTGATTAGGGATTTTATAAACAGACATTGGAATATCCTACTAGCCAATGAACAACTCAGACTTTTCTGGGATCTATCTCATTACAAACACATTGGTAGTGGTGGCCATGTTAGTAAGGTCTTTGACTGTAAAATACCTGGCTTCATGGGTATGTGGGGTTGTCTATGGACTTAGGCCACTCAGGTCACAGGTCACTTAATAAATGATGCCTTATGCCGACATGTCTCAAAACATCAACAAGCACAGTTTATGTTTATGATCATAGACCGAATAGTGGGTGATCGCAGCAACCCACAAGGGTGGCATGGTATCTTAAATCACAAGGAAAAGTACTGGATAATCACTTTGGGTGCACTTTTTCCACCTGGACTCAATGATCATCTTTAACACTCAGTCCATGGAGAATGTTGCATATGGTTTTAACTTCCACTCCATTTATCATCTATGTCAGGTATAATATTTCCTTAATCATTTAATGCAGATTTTATACATATACATCACCTTTTGTATATATAACAATATATTATATATTTTTCCTGGGTTATGATATATGTTTGTCACTTGGGTCATTCACTATGCCTGTTTTAAAAAATGGGCCCTTTAAAGTTTCTTTTTATACATATATAAAAGGAGATAAATTATGACAATGGATGTATATACACTTTCAATTATGTATAACTATTGCCTTTATGGTTCTACAGCTTATTATGTTTTTATTTTTATATACTGTCTTTGTGTAAGTTTTGGAATTATTTGTTTGGGTTGTTAGACAAATAGTAGCCATGGTCTCTGGTATAGTGATAGCTAGCTTACAATACATCATGTATTATTCAGAGTACAATATAGCATCACGTGCTTATTGGCTAGCACTATGTATAAATTTGTATATTTTATTGTGATGATCTGTTGTTCACTCAACACTGAAAGGCATTATATTGACCGCGGTCTGTTTTATTTTTACAATAAAAGTCTGGTTATTCACTATCTTGTTTTGTGCTAAATTTTGCTGGCCAATTTTGTTTCTTCATGGTATTATCTGGCCGTGCATCCCCCACGTGCATAGCAATTGGTTTGGACTGGATTCTCAGAGACTGCCATTTCTCTGGAATAGACTCCCTAGTCACATAAAACTGAGCTCCTCACTGCCCTATGCAAACACAACCTACATAACTGGATGGGAGACCGCAAATTCGCCCTTGGGGTGGCACCCTTGTCCCTTATCAACAGGGGTAGCCGGTGTTGATCACAGACCTGTTCTGTTCATGAATTCATTCTCAGCTTACCCAAAAAAGAACAAATGGGGATACTTTGGATTAATGTGGCTACGGCTGCTAACCTAGTAACCCCCTATAAACCTATGAGTAGAAAAGGGATGTTACCTTTTTAGAGTTAATGCCAATATAAGTTGTGTCAGAAATTTGGCAGGAGAGCTTGAGGGGTAAGAGGGTAATTTTTAATTCGGATAATATGGCGGTGCTGTGAGTTTTGCAAGCAAAGACTGCGAGATCTGAATTGTTGTTGTTGATTTTACGTAAGTTAATTTTGCAGAGTTTGTTAATAAATTTTTCATTCACAGATGTGCATGTGGCAGGGGTTAGGAATGAGACTGCTGACAGTTTATTTTGATTTCAGTTTCCAGGTTCCAACAGTTGACCACGGGGGCAGAGGAAGTGCCAATGGTGTTGCCAGGTGAGGTATGGCATCTTGGGTTGATGCAACCAGGAGATTGGTGCAGAAATCATGGGATATGTTTATCAGGAGAGCGTATGACAGGGCACTTTATGAGTTTGATAAATTTATTTTGCAGTTTCCTGAGGATGAAGGGGCTTGGTCAGAGTAACTATTAATGCAATACTTGGCTCAGGAGTGGGGGCAAGGTAAGGTGGTGCAATTGGTTAAGATGGACTTGGCAGTGATTAGTATATTTGCACAGGTGGATCAGCTGCCTGATATTACAAAGTCCTGGATGGTGGGGCATATGTTAACAGGATGGGGTAGAGTGACTGGAGTGAATATGGATATACGTTGGCTGTTGACGAGACAGATTTTAAAAGTTTTATTGAAGGGTTTAGCTTTATTGATGGGTGAGTCAGTGGATTATGTTTTTTGGGTTACTTTGTGTTTATGGATATATTTTGGGGCATTTTGGGTGTCAGAGCTGTTAAAGTCATTAGTTCGGAGGGGTGTTATGTTTTTTTCCCTGGTGCAGTACACATTTGGTTTCATAGGTCTAAAACAGATAAGTTAGGGAAGGGCACACAGATAGTTCTTAGGAAAGATAGGAGTGAGGTGCTTTGTCTGGTAGGCTGGGCTACGGAATTGATACAGACTCATGTAGGGAGCCCTCATGATTTGTTTTTTCGGTTGAGAGAGGATAAGATGGTAGCAGGTAGCCAGTTTGTCCATGTAATAAGAATAGTGTTACATGTATGGTGGGTTCTAGGTGACAGGTTCTCCACCCATTCCTTTTGTATTGGTAGGGCTTCAGATTTGGCAAGGGAAGGCAGATCCACTGGGGTCATCCTGAGAGAGGGGAGGTGGTCTTCCAATACTTTTTTATCTTATATTAGGTAACGGATTCAATTGAGAATTAACGTGTTTGTGTGTGTGTGTGTGTGTGTGTGTGTGTGTGTGTGTGTGTGTGTGTGTGTCTGTGTGTGTGTGTGTGTGTGTGTGTGTGTGTGTGTGTGTGTGTGTGTGTGTGTGTGTTTGTGTGTATGTGTGTGTCTCTATGTGTGTTTTTTCTTTCAGAAAAGGAGATTGTCATCTTGGGCCATTCGTATATCCACTGGGTGGCAAAGGGGGGAGCAGTTAGGATGGATGGAAAAGACTTGGGTTTGTTTCGATTTGGGTGGACAGTTAGTTGGCATGAGATTAGAGATCTTAGGTGGGCTCAGATTATGGATGAAATTGAAGTGATACGATTATGGATGGGGCTTCCTCGAATATTGGTGATATATTTGGCTGGTAATGATTTGGGAATAATTCCTAACAAGCAGTTGGTGGATAAGATAAGGGAGGATCTGTTTATACTGTAGGTATTATATCCAGGCATGTGCATTGTATGCTTGGAGATAGTACCATGCTTGTGTTGGAAGAATGCTGCTAGTGTTAAGGCTTTGGAGTGAGCATGTAGGTTTGTTACCCATAGGCTGGTGGGTCAGTTGGGGGCACTGGGTATGTATAAGACAGACCATAGGGATTTTGCTGACAATGACCCAGTTTGGTTTAGATCTGAAGGGGTGTATGTGAATGAGTTTGGTTTAAATTTGTATAACGTACATTTACATTTATTTTTAGAAAGTTTGGTGAAAATTCTTGTGTAAGAGAGGGGGAACAGCCTGTGGTCAGGCTGGTGGATGGAGATAGAGGGGCAGGCTTGTCCCAGTTCTGTTCCCCTCTCTTGGTGTTAGGTGTTGATGCAATGAGTTTTGAGGATGAAAGCGAGCTGTAGGACACTGCTTGATAAGTGAGTGGAGGGATGGACGCTGCTTATTCAGACAGGCTGAGCAGGTACACTGCCCTGATGGATATTATAAGGATTTTCATGTTGTGGTTACAAGGTCGTTTGTGTTATAATTAATATCTGCAAATAATGTAATATAGTTATGTGTAAAATTAATAAATGTCGTTAATTATCATTTGGCGTCATCATGTATTATTGAAGTGGACTGGGATAAATGAGGTTTGGGAACAAACCAATTTGTCTAGGAACATCTTCATGAGAGTTAGACTGAGTTAAATAGTGGTGGGGAATGGGAGATTTGTTAGGGAAGTGGATTAACATTAAGGAAAAGAGATAGGTCTAACCAGATTTTGGAAAAGGATGGGTTAATTTGTTAAGGGGATTTCAGAGGAAGTGTGGTAGATGTAGGGTGGGACTTACGTGTTATAGTACTGCAACTGTGAAGAAGAATCCCATGTTGGAGTGAATTTGCAACCTCCCTTTCCTTCCTTTTTTTCTTTTGGTTAATTTGTTTGATATGGTTATGGAAGTGGGTACTGGGTGGTGAAGAGTGGCAAGCTTGTCTCTCTCCTGTTTCCCCCTTTTGGTGTTGGGTGTTGATGCAATGAGTTTTGGGGATGAAAGTGAGATATGGGACACTACTTGATCAGAATAAGTGAGTGGAGGGATGGAAGCTGGGTGAGCAGGTGCACTGCCCTGATGTATATTATAAGGATTTTCATGTTGTGGTTACAAGGTCATTCCTGTTATAATTAATACCTGAAAATAATGTAATATAGTTATGTGTGAAATTAGTAAAGGTTGTCAATTGTTGTTTGGTGTCATTGTGCATTATTGAAGGGGACCAGGACAAATGTTTATATTGGTAAACAAACATTTAAAAGAATGATCTCCTGGAAATGCATTCAGTCTAAAAATTCAACATCTGCTCCCCAACAAGTTATGAAACAGCTAATCCTTGGTAAAAATGGAATCGACATGCAACTGAATAGATTGTCACAGGATGAAGTGCAGTGTAAGAAGGAACATAAAAGGAGTGCATGTAATGAGGTACATGAAACAGGTGCCCTTCTCAGGGTTGTATTTATGTATTAATTTGCGCTTCTTTACCGGGAAAGTCCAACTGGGCCAGTTAAGCAATTTGTTACAGAGACACAGGGAGAAAAGGAGAAAAGCAATTTTTTTAATATACACACACGCGCGCGCACACACGCATAAAATATATTTATATTGACAATGAGAATCAAGATGACCAGAATGCATCTGACTTCAAGAACAGTGAACATACTGAAAAGTAACAACAGTATACAAAACAGATAAAATTCAAAGGACAGCATGAGTACAAGATGGAAGTACAAGAAACAAGTTGAGAGCACAGTCTTTAAATGATTTTACAAGCAGATTCTTGTCAAACATTTGCAAAAAAATATTTTTATGGAAGAGTTAGACAATTATTCAGACATTTACAGATAATACATATTAGCAGTGCGTAATTAGACTGTCCCCCGGATTTACTAATCTTCCGTGGAGGACTAATCTAGTCCTGCATGGAAGCGGCAGTTTAAGAGGAGGATGGCAGTGAGCCATGCATATTAATGAAGGCGCACTGCCTGAGCTCCAAATCCAAAAAGGAGGTGTATCTTTGAGCAGAGCTCTCAGAATAAACACGCCCTTGCAAAGTAGAACAGAAGAAAGTGTAAATAAATGAGAAAGACTGCTCATAGGTGTCTGCATATCCCCACCAACAGTCCCCATGTGTTCAACAGCAACAGTACATTGAAATAAAATAAAGAAACCCTTGCATTTATTTTTTTTAAAACCTCAAGTACAGCTAACTGTAGGTGCACGGGTTTGCCCATAGCTTAGCTACAGTTAAAGCAGCTGAAAAGGCTAAAGAGGATTACAAGGAATATATATGCAAATGAAGCAGCATAGCAATAGTGCAGTAGTTAGAGCATCCGCCTAATGAACAGGCATTCCCGGTTTGAGTTCCACTGCAGCACATATCATTTTCCATGTGAAATCTGTATATGAACATATTTTTACATCTTTTTGCCGTATAACCTACAGAATAACAATTAAATGTGAATTGGAGTACTGCATGAAATGCACATGTGAAGTGTCAGTGTCATAATGAATAAGGCACTAGTAAGCAGGTTTAGGCGCAAATAAGCAGTAGTAAGCATGTTTAAGTGTGTTTGCGCAGGGGTAAGCATTGCCTACACAGATTAAGCAAAGTAGAAGCTAACTGTGTGTAAGATTAGCAGTGCTTACCATCACGCAAACCCACTTACAACTGCTTTAAAGTGCCCTAATCACTCTGGATCCAACAGCCCGTGTTCTGACCAGCAACAAAATAAACTTCCTCTGCAAGGCTCAAACTCAGGACCCTGTACACTATAGTCACAGTAGTTAACCACTAAGCCATCACAGCAATAGATATGCATGAGGTATCAGCAAACTAATTTTTACCACAGGAAAATCAAACCAAACATGTGAACTGAATCTATGTACAGTGTGAAGTGGTATAACCTGCTACATAACATAAATATGTGAACTGGAGTACTGCAGTATGGCCAGATGTGAGGTGTTATTGCAATAAAGTGTTGAAGTTCCCAGGACCCCATACAGCATACGTACACATGAATCAAGGATACAAGACACATATATAACATGTAATGAAGAAGACATCAATGCCAAAAGGCAAATATCATGCAAATCGAATATTAAGCACCGCTAAGCATTGCACAGCACTGCTACCTAGACTACTGGCAGGATACTACCAGTGGGAGAAATAGTGTCAACCTGTAAAGTCTAATCTTAAACAAACGCATGTTCGTCCCTAGTGGGACGACCCAAAAAATTCTGCTAAAAAGAGTCCTGGGGTAACATACCAAGCCTTACAGGTAAGCAAAGAAGGATATGTATGTTCGTGGACTGAATGTGTGGGAACCCTGAAGATTCATGGGGTGAGACAACTTACATGATGGGTCCCGAGAAGTGGAGAGTGGGCAATATGTAGTGGTATGGTGAGATTCTGATGGAATCCATAGGAAGGATGATTGATGTGGAGGAGGGAGGGGGTGGAGGGAATGATGGGTAAGACATTATGGGCCGAGGCATGCCAGGGTTGGATGGACCTGGTCTAATGGGACCGCCCCATGGATGTAAGCGAGAAAGGAGGGGGGGAAGCAGGAAGGTAACTAAGACATACCATTTCCCATGGCAAAGCACGTTATGAGTAATATGTATGTTGCATAACCCATGGAATAACATATATGTATATATATATATATATATATATATATATATATATATATATATATATATATATATATATATATATATATAAACTGGAGTACTGCTGCCATGAAAGAACATATATATATATATATATATATATATATATGTGGTTCCCCTTCACAATCTCGAATTACTGAATGCTCGAAATTCAGTAACTCGAGACTGTGAAGTCGAAAACCCATAAGCGCGAATCTGCATAAGCGCTAATTCAAATATCTCAAATTCGCGCTTATGCATGTCAGCTAAGGGATGGGAAGTGTGTGAGTCAGGATGTTTTACGGAAGTGAAGGTAAGTGAGTGCATGTGTGTGTTTTGTAAGTTGTGTGTGTGGGGTAGGGTAGGGAGGTGGGAGTATGAGTGTGAGTGTTGGATGTGTCTGTATTTGTGTGTGTGTGCGAGGCAGTGTAAAATGGCTGTGTGGTGTTTTGTATTTTGTGCATTATTGCGATCTCGGACTTAGAATATATAAGTGGGGGGTGTGGGGGGTGCAGGGGATTTGCCCCCTTGTATGCATGTATTGTAGGGCTTGTAGTTTATGTGATGTGGGTTGTATGGTGTGCGTGTTGTGTGGTGTGTGTGTTCTGTATGTTCGGGGTTTTTTGTTTTCGTGCTTGTGGGTTTCGGCATTTTTGTTGGTTCGACTTTACAGTCTTGAGTTACTGAATTCTGAGCATATATATATATATATATATATATATATATATATATAAAACCTAGAGTACTGCAGGAAATGCACATGTGAAGTGTCAGTATCATTATGCATAAAGCAGTAGTTAGGTTAAGCAGCAAGAAGCAGTAGTAAGCATATGTCAGCACTAGTAAGCGAGTTTAAGGCCATGTGCATGGGTTTACACAAAGATAAGCACTGCTAATTTCCGGTTACAGTGTCCTACACTCAGTAATCTTCTAAATTGCTTAACCTGTGTAGGCAGTGATCAACCCCATGCAAACCCACTTACAACTGCTCAAAAGTACCTTAATCACACTGTATCCAATAGCCCTTGTTCTGCCTAGCAAAAAAAATAAACTGCCTCTCCAAGGCTTGAACCCAAGACCCTGCACTCCATACACAAAGTGATTTACCACGAAATCATGGCAGATATACATCACCTGAAGTTTTCACAAACATATGCAGCACAATCAGTCAACAGTACAGGAAATGTATTATTATCACACCACATAACCTGTTAATGCAAGAAGTCTGGAGAAAGTATGCCACACTGTGTGTACAAATAGGGATATATGTCAACTAATGTTATGATACACTTAAAATGTTGCTAGTTACACAGGTATATGTATTAGAACACATATGTAGAAGGAGATGAAGTCTGAAACACAAAAGTGTTGCCACTAGTTACTGACTTCAGTGCTGCGATCATCTATGACAATTGCCAAGTGAATGAGGAACAGGCCAAAATATGAGCCGAACATGCATGGACATATAGACAGATATATATCTGTAAATGTAGACAGATAGAGAGCTATATGTAGATAAATATATTAATGTATGACTCACAAATAATCATATAAAATCAATTGTATATAAACACATGCATATGTTCATATGTATATATATATATATATATATATATATATATATGTGTGTGTGTGTGTATATATATATATATATATACATACATATATATATATATATATATATATATATATATATATATATATATATATATATATATATATGGGTCCTTGTTAGATTGTCGAAACACAAATCAGAATTTGTGTTTCGGCGATCACAATTTAGCGAAAGAATACACTTTCGCTAAACAGAAAACATAAAGAAAGCATGCAGTCTGCATGCATCGTTAGCTGTAAATCAACGTATACTGTTGATTTACAACTAAAGGAACTATTGCTGACATCGTACTACAGTGGGGATAAGGGAATATTCCCTTTCCCCACTGCAGTGCGATCTCGGAGTGAGAATAATAAAGTAGGGGGTGTGGGGGGCACAGCCTCCCACATGGGGGGTGCAGGGGGGCTTGCCCCCCTGCATAACAATGTTTAATGTTTTTTTTTGTTTTTATTTGTTTTTTTTTTTGTGTGTGGTTATTTTGGGTTTAGCGAAAGTGCGTAGTCGATAGTTTGCTGTGATTTCCCCAGAGGTGTATTTCTAGGTAAGTGACATCAGCAGCCTTGCCAAAGGTGAGTATATGTATTGTACGAGGTGTGAGTGGCCTAAAATGCATTGCTCTCTACTCAGACACACACACACACACACACACACACACACACACACACACACACACACACACACACACACACATTCACACACAAGCACAGAGTTGCCAGGTCTGGGGTTAGAACACCTACCTAACTACTTTATCACACTACAGCAGTTACAGGTCACGCTACAGAGATTACTGGGCTATGATTTCCCCAGAGGTGTATTTCTAGGTGAGTGACATCAGCAGCCTTGCCAAAGATGAGTATATGAACTGTACAGAGTGTGAGTAGCCTAAAAAGCATTTCTCTCTACACAGTCAGAGACAGAGAGACATGCACACAAACACACACTCACACAGCTGCCAAGTCTGGGGTTAGGACTACTACCTAACTAGTTTATCACTACAGCAGTAAGCAGTTATGGGATGCGCCATGGGGATTACTGAGCTACAGCTCTCCCAAAGGTGTGTTTCACATTGGATGACCTCAGCAGGCTTGTCATGATACTGCTATGGGGAGGGCGGTGTGTGCATGGCCGTAACCCATTCATGTAGGGGTTGACATGCCACATGCGGGCACACATGGGGTTATATGCCACAGGTACATGTATACAGCTACTAGGTGACTACTTCCTTGTACAGTCATGTTGCACAGATGGCATGTGCAATATGCCGTCATGCTGACAGATACTGGTGGCTAGTATCTGCAGTGACTGACACCTACACCTCATGTATTTGGAGCACTTTGGTTGTGTGCTGGGTGGGGCAGGCCCAGATGGCTCCTTGTCACAGTCACCCTCTTCTGCACATCTATATCCATCTACCTTTGGCTTATTATAGTGTGTTGTCCTTACATATATGTCTGTATTCCTATCCACAGTGTGTGCAAGGTAGGAGTGGTGCATACTGACATGTGTCTGCACTAAGAACTGCAACTGCCAGATATGTCTAGTCCACTGGTGTTTGCTGACATGTCCTTCATGTGTTTAAGTGTGCGAGCATGCCCAGTATGACCGTAAGTGTGTGAGCATGCCCAGTATAGCCATCTATAATGCATGTGTGGATCAAGTCCAGGTAGTTTGTACTGTGGTGCTGACCTTTGTGTTGTACACCGACAGGTTGCATGCTATGTCTGCAGGGTATAAATCTGTCATTTGGCACTGACTGTTGCTACATTTCTGCATAGCGGGGGGGGGAACCTCACTGTTTCTACATTTCTACACAGGGGTAGGGGGGCACACCTGACTGTTACTAATAAGTGTACGTAGGATGGTGGGGCACACCTTACACTTTTACACATTTGCCAGGACTGTACTGGTATGTCAGGTACACCATTTCAGTCTGTAGTCTTACCTATCATGCTGGCTAGAGGCATACCAGTGTATTACAGATCTTAGCTTTAACTACCTACATATTAGTGTCCGACTTCCTAGCCTTCACAACTTACATCCAACTGGCTAGCCTGCTGTAGTCTGTCTGTGTAGGCCTGGGGTAGGAGTTACCCATAGGGCTCATTCAGAGGCCAATATTTAGCATTTGTTTGTGTTTGTCTACACCTATCCTGCTGGCTGTGACTGTTGTTGGGTATGTGCCACCCCTAACTGGCATGTGTGAGTCACTTACCTTGTGGGTGTACCAGTATTGAGGGTGGTGCTGCAGGGCTGCCTATGTCGGATGCACATAGTACACTCCCTATACATGGTTGAGCACAGGTAGTGTCATGTTTGGCATCCCTTTTACTGTATGTGCGAGTGGGAGAGAGGTGTCATTCCCTGGGTTCCTACTGTGTCAGTACATGTGCTATGCATTGCCTCTTTGCCAAGGCCAGAGCATACTGGGCATGCCTTCTTCTGCCTACTGGAGCAGGCTCAGGTTGTTCCTCCTCCGAGTCACTCTGCGCCTGTGCAGGCCTTGGAACTGGTAGGGGGCTGTGTGGTCCTGCCCCATGCTGTTCCTGCTACAGCTGTTTCTGCAGGATCATATTGTGTAGCATGGCACATACAAGGACAATTTGGGTACATGTAGTTGGTGAGTACTGCAAGGCTCCAGCAGATGTGTCCAGGCACCGGAACCATGACTTGAGCATCCCAAACACATGTTCTGTTATAATTTGTGTTTATGCGTGTGCCTCATTATGGAGTTCTTGTTCGGGTGCGTGTGCATTTCCAATGGGTGTCATCAGCCATGGCTGCAGTGCATATCCAGCATCCCCCACTAGGTGACCGTGTGGGATGTCCCCATTGGCAAATGTCTGGTACAGCTGTGTCAGATGCCAGATGTGGGAATCGTGGTAGCTTCCAGGGCAGCCAGCACACACATTCATTATTATGCCCTGGGCATCGCACATAACCTGGCAGTTGATGGAGGGGAAGCCCTTGCTGTTGATGTAGACCCTACCGTGCTCACCTGGTGGTGCTTTCATGTGTATGTACGGGCAGTCTACTGCATCCACTACTTCAGGGTATTCTGCTATTTGGTGGAAGTGACGCATATTGCTGGCCAATGCCTCACAGGTGACGGGGAAATATAAATGCTCACCATGTGCTGACATGGCATCCAGGAACTGGTGGAGTACCCTGGATGCTGATGCCTGTGATATCCCCATCATATACCCAGTCTAGTATTCTTAGGCCTACACATACCTTGGTATCCACTGGGATGGGTTCCCCTCTGTTAGTCCTGTGTGTCAGGTGTGGCCAGCACAGCTCAACAATTTGCTTTAGAAGGTCCCTGTCCACCCTATAGCACTCCAATATCTCCAGCTCATGTAGCCCTTGGTAGGTTACCCTGGGTCTGTACACTCTTCTCCGTCTCCTCACTGTGGGTTGCTCAGCAGCATTCACATCCTCACCACCCTCCACCTCTTGCACATGCTGGTTTATGATAACGAATCCAGTCCCTATCATTTTTTCTCTTGCTTTCGTTTTGTAAAATTTCCCCATCTGTATACACCGGTGGTGCAGAGTTTTTGGAAAAAACAAGGGGGAGAGGTGTTTGCATAGTTTATAGTGGTGTGCTGGGCTGGTCTGCTGCCTGTGTAATTGGCTGATTCTGATACATTTTACCTGTCAGCTAAGCTAGTTCTCCTTGATTACCTTCTTACTGCTGTTTTCCCTTCCCATTGCCTCCCTGTTTAAGGCCAGGGGCGTGCCGCACAGAGTGCTCAAATGTGCACAGAGCTGCTTTTTCCTGGTTTACCTTACTTTTTCTTCGTGTAAAACCTGGTGTGTGGCACGCACACCCGCTTACACTTTGTAAAGAGTGCTAGGCAGGTTTAGACACACCCCTAGCTTAGCTGTGCTAAGCTAGAAGCAATCCCGAGCCACAGGTCTCCAATCCACTTACAGTATGCCTGACACCCCCCCATGATGTCACCTATATCCTAGTCTTGCACCCATATATTTATACTCTTACACTCTTGGGACCAGTGTCACACCCTGGGAAAATCTGGGATTCACTAAACTTTCCCTCATTTGCATAGGATTGCCTGCTAATGCATAGTTACATGTCTCACACTGAGCCTCCCCCCTTAGCAACCATTACTCACTGGCCAGGTTATCTTCTGCCTGCCATTGACTTGCATGGCAGAATACTGATTTTAGTTAGAATGCTTATTTTAGGTTTATTTTATTATTTCCCCCCCAATCCCGTTTGTGTGCCGCTGCCCTATGCTTAAACAGGCAGGATCGGCCAAAAAAAATAAAAGTTGTTTATTTTTTTTTTAAAACAGTTTGCAATGCCAATGGCCTTTTACTTGGCCATTGGCATGGTTCCTCAATGATATGCAGCCTTTATTTGGAGCTATCATAGCTCCGTTTTGTAGATTGCAGAAATGTACTCGGTTACTAACCTGCAAATGAGGGTAATTTGCATACGGGAGTACAGTCCATGCAGGATTAGTCTAAGAGCTCATGTGCACATCCCGAGAGCTAGTTCCTGGATCGCACGTCGGCCATATTGCCGAAAATATCTCTTAAACTAATCCTGTACATTCTACAGGGCTTTGTAAATCCTGGGGTACATCTCATGAACAGCAGTGTATGAGATGCAACTGAAAGGTACAGTACTTTCTGAACAGACAGATTTGGCATTTTGAAGAATTGTCAAAAGTACTTGAGACATTTTAAAAATACAGACATAAGATAAGGCATATAATGTACTAGTGCACTACATTACAAGAAATATATACTGATTGCAAACTGAGTGTTATGTATTAATAGTCAAATGATTAATGCATTGTTATTCATTTATTTGTCTTTGTTGACTGGGAAAAATCCGATTGGGTAAAATCCATTTTCAGCAGAGTTCTGGGGTGAAAAGCTCCATATTTAAGTTACACATGCTGCATGTTTATAATTGCAGGATAAAAACATTTGTACATGAGTTTATTTACATGATTTTTAAATATTTCTTGCATGAACATAGCATTTTAACACAAAAAAGAGAGAGAATGACATATATAGGCTAATTATTGGATAGAAAAATAAAATACAATAAAAGTTAATGTATTTATAGCATGATGTTACAGAAAAAAGATCAGACTGGGGTGTTTTTGAGGTTTGTAATAATCTACAAAGAGACAAGTAGTCATGTAGCTTAAAAATGATGATAAGAGAGAGTGATGAAAGGAGAAATTGTGGAAATAATTAGGAGGATAAATGGGCAGAGAAGAAATGCTAGTTACTGGTGGGATGTGAGGCTAAGAGGAAGATTAAGAGTTTAGGAAATAAGTGCAGTATGAGGAGGAGTGACAAGGTGCAAAGACTGGGAAGCAAAGTGGCTGTAAGAATTGCAGAAAAGTAATCTGAGTAAAGCTAGCCATTATTAATACTCTATAATGCCTGATACCTAACAGTTAAGTTTCTAATAATTTGATATATGTGTTAAATAACTGGACTTAAAGAGTTTTGTTGCAGGATATTTAGAATGAGAGTGTTAGTAGTATGTAAGTGGTATTTACAAATGCTACTTATTGGGTGTTGTGTAGCAGGTGAAAGGGGAGTGTGACAGGTGACTGATAATGGGGATATTGAGAATAATGGAGGCCATAAAAAGGCTTCAAGTACTATCAAGGAGATTTAATAAGGGGAAGAAAAACAGGATGATAAAGAAGCATAGGTGAGGTGCACAGCTGGTCAGAGGATGCTCATTGACACTGACAGGATTCTAGAAAGCAATGGATTAGATGTACCTTGAAGGTGAGAAGGTTATCAATTTGTCTAGCTGGTGGTGGATTGCATTCTGAATATCTGACACATGGGTGAAGTACAAAGCATAACCTGCAGTATTTTTGGAATGGGTCATGGCAGTTAGCACTGATTTTACATAGGTTCATAAGTAAGTACTAAGCTAGCTGCCCTTGTGGGCCATTTTAAGCCTAGCTAGTTTTCCTGTATGTGCATGAAATAACATATCCCATTTGGTTATAGCTTGACCTTACCCATCTCATGGTCAATAATTATATATTACTCCCAAATCAGAATAATTGGAATCATACTATAGATAATTTGAGGGGGCCCACGCATGGGATAAAGCATTTAGAACTACATCTGTCCATTGGTAGTACGGGGGCAGTCCTGGGGTAAATTTTCTGTTTCCCATCAATAGATCTAAGTTACACTTGAATATGGACAGGGATGAACTTTGTTTTATGTGGATGGGGAGTCTGTTCCACAGCAGTGGTATCCTCTGAGAAATAAACCTGTCTGTCCAAATCATTGTGTTGATGTTGCAGAAGAGATTTAGATCCCTAGACTAAATATCTCTGATGGCATTTGACTTGCTAATGTGCAGTAAATCCATCAGTAATGGGTCAGAGGATGCCTTGTATGCCAGCCACAGATCACTTCTTAGCAGTATGTAGGATACTGAGTATACTGATAGGGCTTTGAGATGGTCCACGTAGGACATTTGTTTTGGCCTTGTATCCTTTTAGGAATTTACCTCTGTGGGCATTCCAGTTGTTGCATGTGTCTGGACAGATACATGCCTTTGGATGTCAAAAGAGGCATGACATTCAATGACTGGCCTAATGAGGGCTGAACAAAGGGGGACAATGACATCCTTAGATCCAGACATAATCCCTTTGTGTATAAGCTAATATAGAAGGACTTTCTTACAATAGACATATGTTTGTCAAAAGGTAGGCCACTGTCCACATATGTTCCAAATCCCAAACAACTAGATCAGCTCTTAGGGGTGTATTGTCTATGTGGTAATTCCCTGGGGTAGATGACTTTTAAAAAGATACTTCAATACATTTTTTTGGCGTTTAATCTCAGACCATGATTTTGACACCAGTTATTTATTTGAGACAAACCTTCCTGCAGGATGACTAAGTCATTTGAGAAATCAATTACTGGTCCTAGCTTGCAGTCATCTACAAACCTAGTCAGCCTGAGCTCTTTGGTATTGGTTTTTACTTCAGAAAAGTAGATGCCAAACAGCAGAGGTCCCAGCACAGAACCCTGAGGGACTCCACTGGTGACTCTTCTCCCTGTGGAGGTAACTTCCCTTATTCTGATTATTTGCATCCTATCTGTGATCCAGTTGGCAATCCAGTGGGTGGCATATGGGTTTATTCCCAGTTGTTTAGCTTTTGGACTATGTCTGAGTGGGGAACTATACCAAAAGCTTTGGCCAGGTAAAGGTATGATGTGTGTACCATTTTGCCTTCATCCATTTCTTTGGTGATCTTTTCAAAAAATCCACCGGGTTAAATAAGCATGACCTGCACTTATTGAATCTAAACTGAAACAGGCCAAGTGTTTGGAGGTTTCCTATGTCTTTATTAATTAGTTCCATAAGTCTTTCCATGGCCTTGCATATGTGGCTGGTTACACTTAAGGTTCTGTAATTGCCTGGGTCTGTGGCAGGTCCTCCCTTATGCATGGGAATGACTGGTGCTATTCTCCATTTGCTTGGTACAAAACCTTTATGGAGAGTAAGTTTGAACACTGTTGTTAGGGGTGTGGCTAAACCGTGCTTCACACTATTTAAGTTGCATCCAATGATATTGTCAGGACCCATCAATGAGGTATTTTCAGCTTTTGATAGCACTTTTAGGACTTGGTCTTGAGTGATAGCTGGAGGTGAGCCAGTTTCAAGTATATCTTGAAGGACAGACAGAGGAGAGACGGGTAAAGTTAGAGCCAAATTTATAGACATTGTGGATTACTTAGGCCGACACTACAATAACTGAATAGAACAGTGTAGTGCAAGTTGGCGTCATCTCACATAATCAGAGTGAAATAGGGGATATACCTTCAAATGAACTGAAGGAATGCAGAAACAAAGCTTTTCAGTTCAGTAACAGTCTTTCTAGTATCAAATTCTATACTTCTTTGGCCAGAAGTTGCACTAATCCCACCCCTTCCAGAAAAAATTACTGCCTAATCCTAAATAAGACTAACTGCTCACCACTGAAATCTCAAGTATCTTTACTTTTTAAACTCCCTAACCCACAACCTAATTAACTGTAATCCCTATGAACCATTCAAAACAAAGTTATTCCAACAATCTGTCTTAGTCACTAAAAGAAAACCCTGATGCCTTGCTCATCACTGACCACCATTCACTCTAACACTCACCGAAAGATCTCTGAAGAAAACAGCACCTACTGCTAGGAACTGTCTGCTGCACGAAATTAGAAACTCCAAATCGGGGGGGGGGGGGGGCCTTGTAAAGGAAGATGATGATTACTGGTGAATATGCTTCAATGACATGGGCAAAATACAAAGGAACAATCCTTCAAACATCATATATACTATCCAGAATGTTTTTCATAAAGGATAATGTTCCACAACATTCAATCTGTATCATGTTAACTGTTACCTGTAACTGAAATATTGTATTAATTTGCCTGTATACATACCTTCACGGTTACTTAATTTTAAACTGTATCTGTATCTCCCTAAATTCAGAATTAATTCCTGTATTTCACTCATATTTGTATTATGACTCAAGTCATTGCTTAAAAGGGTTATAGATCACCAACCAAGGCAATTTTAAAAAGTAAAATAAAATGAAATAAAATAAAATGTGTCATAATTTTATTTTATTTTTATGCTAGATTGTCAAATAATTGAAACGTTTGATATGTCATTTTCTGAACAAAGGTATCACAGACACAAACTCAGTGGCACAGAAGAGGAAGTAATGTTTCAAAGTCTCTGTGCCTAGACAGGATGTGGAGTGCAGAAGTAAATTCTGTGATATCATGCATGTCTGCAGCCCATGCTAAAGCAGGAATGACAGCATGTAGGGCTTTCACTAGTAGGTACCAGCTCCTTAAACCTGAACTGCCAATGTAAAATGAAGTCTTTGCAGCTCAGTAAGATCGATTATTCACATGAAGTGTCAAGGAGTACGGGGAAACAACAGCTAAGTATTAGAGCTGCCCATCCACGTGAATGACAACAGAAGACTGCAGACTATGTATGCGGGGGACAACATGGAGGTAATGAAGAAGACTCTGCAGTGAAACAGCACAAGCAGCAGTCTTCCTGCAGATGTTGTCAGGTACACTGTGCAGTGAAACAGCACAAGAAGCAGTCTTCCTGCAGATGTTGTCAGGCACACTGTGCAGTGAAACAGCACACGTAGCAGTCTTCCTGCATATGTTGTCAGGCACACTGTGCAGTGAAACAGCACACACAACAGTCTTCCTGCAGATGTTGTCAGGCAGACTGTGCAGTGAAACAGCATACACAGCAGTCTTCCTGCAGATGTTGTCAGGCAGACTGTGCAGTGAAACAGCACACACAGCAGTCTTCCTGCAGATATTGTCAGGCAGACTGTGCAGTGAAACAGCACACACAGCAGTCTTCCTGCAGATGTTGTCAGGCTCATGTGAAGGTGCTGTTAGTAAAGTCAGAAAATGGGATATCACTTAAGGTCCAAAACAAAGGCCCCAAAGATATAGGGGTATTACAAGGATACATACTGGGATAACTAAGTATTGCACACAATGATTGCTTACACCTGAATATGGAATCCAAAAACTAAAATGATCAGGACAGCCAAATGGTTCCGAGTGTAACTTTTATTGCAAAACCATTTAAAATATTAGCGCTTTCATCTAACGTATTGTAGACATCTTCAGAAAGAAATAAAAAGACCTTTACATCATGAGAACACTCTAAAACAGACCCTTTTATATCAAACAGGAAGCATGTAACAATCAGGAAGTATATAACTATGTATCAAAAAAGGCCTCCAAAATTCTTAAAGTGACCTGTGCAATTTAAAAGAAACCTGTACTGTTTAAAAACAATAGTGAAACATTGTAACACTGAAAACCACTGTCAACAAGTCAAGCAAGAAAATATTAAAAGTATCACTTTAAAAGTAAAAATAGCATCCCCCACTGAATACTCTAAATAAACCGGGTGCAGAAAAAATAACTTTAAAATATGCAGTCAAAGCTCAAACTTTAGAACTCTTGTATTTCAGTTCACTAGTAATGGATACTGCTTCATTTAAACCTGGCACACTCTTGGCATCCAAATGTAGCTGCCAAAATATGTCTTTGTGCAATAATAAATTCTGCCAGTCCCCTTTGTTGTTTTCATCTGTAATCTTTTCAAGAATGGAAAATGTAAACATAGAAAAGTGTTCACAGCTTATTGCATGCCTTGCTAGGGCACCTTTGTTGTCTCTTTTTTAATGCTATACAAATGCTGATAAATACATTTATTAAGAGAATTGTTGGTCTTGGCTGTATAAAAGGCTGTAAATGACTGACACTAGGCAAGGTAAACAACTTTAGATATATAGCAAAAATATCTGCCCTCAGTAAGCCATCTTCTAACAGTGTCCCACAATGTCCCGCTGTAGTTATTTTCTATATACATGCATTGTTTGCACCGGTCATATTTCAATGTCTCAAAACTTCCAGTACATGATTTTTTATCTGGTCTCTCTCTAGAACTGTCTTGAAGTTTGGATGATTCTTATAGGTGCAAGAGGGCATACCATCAAAATGACCACTGAAGTCACTTTCATTCTGTACTAGTGGCCAGTTTTTTAGTATAACATTCCTGATGTCTGCTACATCCAAGGAATAATGAATGATGAGATTCTGATTACTTATATTCCTTCATTCACCTCTGTTAGTTTCATCTGTACATAAACCATGATGTATAATTTGAGTGTACTTCTTAGATCTATTTATTTATTTTATTTTATTTATTTTATTTTACATTTGTTGACCGGGATGGGCCGACTGGATACATGTCCGTTTTCAGCGGAGGCCCGGGGAGAAAAGCTCCACAGAGGAAAAGGGTACACATTAAGTTACATACAGATAAATAAACATACACATGATTTGTACTTCACATTGTTTTAGATACATTTGGCTACAACGTGATTTGATTACAGTTCAAAATACAGTATTGTTGTTGTCTAGCTACTATTTCCTGGCCCCTGTAGAGTCAAGCCAGGCAATGGGGAGCATGATTACTGTAGAACCAGTGGAGGTAGCATTTAGAGGGTGTGAGTTTACCATTATTTAGACTAAGAAAAAACAAGAAACCACCTAGTAGTACAGGTGGAGTAAGATACTTGTTGAGTGTCAGAGAGAACTAGTCTGGATTAATACATGGGCATAGCCAATGTGTTTTAAAAAATTGTTTAAGATTATTTTTGAATTGACAAGGGGATGTAATAAGTCAAGTTATTGGGGAGGGAATTCCAGACTTTTCCTATAGAGTTGGTAAAAAGAGCGTCGCCACCCAAATTGTTGGATTTGATGGTTTGGACCAGGAAACTATTTGAGGAGCGAAGACAGCTAAGATTGGAGTATGGAATCAGAAGATTTTTCAGGGAGGGTGTTTTATCCGGTTGCATAATGATTTTAAACACTTCAGTGAGTTGGTTTAGTTTGAGAAGATTGGGTAGTTCTAGCCAATCAAGTTTCCTTAGGTTAAGGCAGTGATGAGTTCTATAAGGAGTTCCTGCTACAAATCAGGCGATGTGATTATAGGCAGCAGAGAGTTTGTTAATCTCACTTTTGTTGAGGAATGAAAGCACAGGAGAGGCATACAATAAAGTGGAGAGTAAATGCGTACGAGAGATAGTTAGTTTGGCAGTAGGGGTTAGAAAGTTTTTAATTCTATACAAGGATCCAAGTTTCTTATTTACAGTCTTTATGGTTTGACTAATATGCATATCAAATCTAAGCCTACTATCAATAGTGACCCCTAATAGTTTAGTGTTGGTACCAGGCTCAATAATGATACCATTAATAGATTGAACGAAGAAGGGACTATTGTTAGATTGTGGTGAAAGTTGAACTGGTGGAGTAACTGAGGTGGGAAAAAATACTAGTAACTTGTTTTTTTTTGGATTTAGAATGAGTTTCCACTCCGAGACCCACTTTTCTACTGTAGCAAAGCAGTTTTGGGTTATTACTTGTAGGTCGGGGAGAGAGACGTCAGAGCAGATCAGAGTGGAGTCGTCTGCATATTGGATGCAGGTGGCCTTAGGGATGACTGAGTGAAGATCATTTATGAATACGGAAAAGAGAAGAGGACCAAGTATGGAGCCCTGGGGAACTCCGATGGTATTCGGTAGCAGTTGAGAGAGCTTATTTTGCCATCGAACTGCCTGTTGTCTTCCCAAGAGATAAGCTTTGAACCAGCTAAGGGCTGGATAATCAAGGTGTAAGGTTTCAAGAGTGTGGAGCAGTAGTTGGTGATTGACCATGTCAAAGGCTTTTAACAAGTCAAGAAAGTGGGCTGAAGATATTTTTTTGTTATTGCGGTTTTTATTGACTGAGTCAGTAAAAGAAAGGAGGGCGGTGGTCGTACTATGGTGGGGTCTGAAACCATGCTGAGATTTGGACAGTAGATTATTTAGGGTGAGATGGTGAAGGAGTTGTTTATGAAAACATCTTTCCAAGATTTTGGCTATTGGAGACAGTATTGCTATAGGTCTATAATTCGATGGATCAGTGGAGGAGCCACCCTTATGAAGTGGAATGACATGGGCTATCTTCCAAATGGAGGGGATAGTGGCCTCAGTTATAGTTCGGTTAATTAGAATTGAGATGGGATAGGCTATGGCATCTGCTGCTATTTGTAGGTATTCAGCTGGGAGTCGGTCGGCCGACAAGGTGGTTGGTTTAAGTTTCTTCAGTAAGGATCTAATGTAGGAGGTGGAAGTCGGCTGGAGAGTAAAGAAGGGTAGAGATTCATCAGTAACCTTAATTGGGAGGGAGGAAGGAAGAGTTAGTTGATTAGCTAGTGACTGAATGGTTTCGGTAAAAAAGGAGTTAAAAGTATTGGCTACCTCTTCTGAGTTTTTACCAATAAGTGTATCTGGGGTGGGAGTAGATGCTTTCCCTGAGTGGAGGAGGTTATTTAAGCCTGCCCAGAACTTCTTTGGATTGTTCTGGTGCTTATCTTGCCCAGATCTGCCCAGATATCTATCTGCCCAGATTTCTTCTTTGATCTTTTCAACCAACTCCGCAGGATATCCACGATCCAAAAACATATTTTTTAATAACCCAAATTGTCTTGAGCACTCATCATTGTTTGATGTTAACCTAGAAATTCGTGCAAATTGACTTTTTAGAACACCTTTCTTTTGGTGAAAAGTATGGCAACTCCTGAAATGCAGAAATGAATTGCAGTGTGTGGGTTTACGATATATATATATATATATATATATATATATATATATATATATATATATATATGTGTGTGTGTGTCTAATGTGCCATTACTGTTCTTTACAAGTTCAACATCCAAAAAGTGTATCTTATGCACTTCGATGTGGCATGAAAATCTAAAAAAATCTGTTGATTTCTTCAGTTATGTTATGAACACCTCTAGTTGGTGTGGAGTACCTGACCACATAAAAAAGATCTCTTCCAAAAAGTGGCAATAGCTTTTACAATGCTGAAAATGGTTCAGTTTAAAGACCATGTCCTTTTCCCATTTTAATAAAACTGTATTATCAAAGGTTGGGGTGCAAGCCCACACCACTGCCGCCCCGGAGAGCTGTTTAAAATATTCTCTGTCAAAAAACAGGAAATTGTTGGTCAGGACTTTCATAAAATTGGAAATGAGTCTAAGCGTGTTGTCAATAACTAATACAATATTTTACTCTATTGACAATAATGAGTTTAAGTAAATGCTCATATACAAACAATTCAAGATTTTTTTGGAAGCTGTTGATAGAATTCACATGACAGAAAATAGATGCATCTTAATGCATGTAATGTCTGAATCATATTAGCCAAAATTTTTGATTTAAATGAATGTTAGAACATAATTTTCTCTCCTCTTGATTTCTAACATTAAGATTATTTGAATGCTATTAGAATACAAGTGTTATATATTACATAGATCTATATAATAGTATGAACAGTTTAAAAAAAAAAAAAAAAGTTTATTTTAGTTTATATGATGCTGTTTTACCAAATGTGTAGTTTTGTCTTGATAGATAATTGAATTGAAAACTGTTAACCTCAGTTAAATATAACTAGTATTAAATTGATAAGGTGGTAGCTGAGGTACTGCTGCTTAGGGTAGGGGTTAACTTGAGTAGTAAATACTACTCTAAGTTGGAGTTTTCAACTCCAGGCTGGATGCAAGGTTTAATCCTTACATTATTTTCACTTGTTCATTGTTATATGTATATAGTTTTGACATCCACAATATATTTTGTACACTCATTGTCACTACAAACAAAATTGAATCCTATACAGAATCCCATAAGAGATTTAATAAATACAGCTATATTTAAAGGTACACCTAAAAGAGGAGATGTAACATTATTTATCTTGTTATTTGTTATTTCGATCATAAGATTCTTGAGTTTTAAAAATGCCAAATGACATCTTTAAAAGGAATTTCTTTAAACATTAATGGATTGAATAATCCATGTAAAAGAGCAAGCCTAATAAGATACTTTAATCTACACAAGGCCAATCTAGTCTTCCTGCAAGAAACCCATCTCTTGAAAAAAGATATTGATAAACTAGCCACTAATAAGTATACAGTATTGGTTAGTTCAGAGCACACTCAGAAAAAAAGAGGAGTGGCTATTTTATGGAATAAAAGTATGCCCATTCCTAAAACCATTAAGTCTTATCAGGATGACAAAGGAATGTTTTGTATGGTTACAATACAAATTAATGGGAAGACTTACACTTTAATTAATGTATATTGGATACCTGGAATTGGTATTAATACAGTGAAACATCATATTGATAAGATCATATCATTCTCTATAGGGATATTATTTTAGCTGGTGATTTTAATTGTATACTACATGAAAGTGATACTACCACTATAAAGAAAAGAAGAATTACATCTAATGCAAAACATTTAAATGATTTTGCTAATTCTTATCATTTGAATGATATTAATAATCAGATAGAGTCAAAATCATTACCATACACCTTTTTTCTAACAGATACAAAACTTATTCAAAAATAGATAGGGTCTTTATTTCTAACCAGATGGTAACAGATTTAATTAATTCCAAAATCATTTCATGTCCTATATCTGATCATAACTCAATTGTTTTTGAATTCATGATAAAAAATACTCATAATGTTCAGATCAAAAGGATACCAGCATACTTAACTCAGCTAAAAGACTATAAAGAATATATACTTTCAGAAGTACAACATTTTCTAGACATGAATAATACTCCTGAAGTCTCCATTGTCTATGTTTGGGATGCCTTAAAATCATATCTATATGGACAAAGTATCAGATGGTATAATAATAAAAGGAAATCTTGGGATAAGGAATTGTTAGATATTCAAAGTAAACTAGACTCTTATAAACATAATAATAAAGAAAATATTATGGACAAGAAAGTTATTGAAGAAATAAACAAACTAAATGAGAAATACAAAGAAATTTTAACTCATAAAGTTAAAATAACTTTAGAGAAATACAAGTTTTTGTCTTATTCAATAAGCCCCAAATACTTACATAGACTTAAAAATAAAACAAAAGATTGAATAAACAAAACCATATCAAAGAAATCTTTTCTCTAAGGAAAAAGAAGAATGTTTCTAGTATACCAGAAATACTGGATGAATTTAGAAATCACTTTCACAAGATTAACCATAACAACATTAACATGGAACCTAAAGATAAAATAAAGGAGTTTATAACCACAAACATGAATAAAAGCTTAATAAACAACAGATTAAACTATTGGACAAGAGTATTTCATATACAGAATTTATTACACAAATAAATAAGCTTAAATCAAACAAAGCACCGGGTAATGATGGTATTATACCAGAGATATATAAAATCCTTTCTAAAACTACATATTCATTAATACATAAGGTTTTTATTCTGGCCCAAACTGAGTTAATAACCCCCCCATCTTGGCAATATACATTTATTTCACAAATTTTAAAACCTAATAAAGATCCAACTAGATGTTCTTCATATCGACCCATCTCATTACTTAATGTTGATTATAAAATGTTTATGAGTATTTTGCTGATAGATTGAAGACAATTATCCCGGCATTATAGACATAGATCAGACGGGCTTCATTGTAAATAGAAATACTTTTGATAATATAAGAAGAACTTTAACATTAATTGATTTTGCAAATAGGAAAAAGAAAGATTTAACACTTATTAGTCTTGATATAGGTTCAGCATTTGATTCAGTAAGTTGGGACTATCTGTTTACCTTACTGAAATGCACAAATTTCTCTGATGCATTTGTAAATTTAATTGAGCATTTATACAAAGGAACGCTGGCTTATATTAAGGTAGGAACATATGTTTCACAAAAAATACCCATTCTTAAAGGTACAAAGCAAGGATGTCCACTTTCTCCACTATTATTCACTTTAGTAATGGAGCCTTGTGCTAATTTGATTAGAAACAGTACTGACATAGAATTAGAAGAAAATACAACATCAAAAATTCAACTTTTTGCAGATGATGTTCTAATTACATCAGCAGGATCTAATTCTTCTATGCAGTCTTTATTTGATAAAATGATGAATTTTAAAAGTATTTCTGGTTTAATATTCAATGAAGAAAAAACTAAAATACTACCTATATATACACGAAAAAATACTCTCATTAGTGATTTTACTAAATATGTACCCAACTCAGGTCAGATAACTTATTTAGGTATAATACTATCTAAAGATATTAAATCTATTATATATAATAACTATAATACCTGTTTTCTTAATATACAAAATCTTTTTAATACCTGGAATAATATGTTTTTTACTATGGAGGAGAGACTTACAATTATTAAAATGATAATATTCCCCAAGATTTTATACTTAATACAATCAATAATACTTTCACCTACAAAATAACTATCAAGAAACTGAATACACTAATGTTAAATTTCTTATGGGCACCTAATAGACCTAGGATTGCATTAAAGAACCATACTAATAGCTGGTCTCAAGGGGGTATTTCTTTTCTAGACTTTAATTTATATATTATCTCTTCTATTATAAAAGTTATTACTTTATTAATAGATCGGTCATATGTCGCAAAATGGAAAGATTATTGGGAGCTAATTAGTATGCACTTCATGAAAATCTCCTTAACACATAAAAATATGATTATAAATAACTCCATGTTGTGGTTGCTAAAGGAATTTTGTACTTCACCTATTACACCTAAACATATGGTCTGTTACCCATTAAATATTATTATTAGTTATCGTAACTTTATATTCATGCACCCTAAGTATAGGGAATGGAATTTTATTGTATTCCTATAATTTATACTCAGGGTATGCTTATGTCATCTACTTCTGAAGGAGCTCATTTAGCTATAGATAATAATCTAAAGTACTGGTATCAGCTGATATCTGATAATAAAGTTAAAAATCTAGATTTCTTAAAACAAGAATTTGATCTAAGAGAAACTTGCTGGTTAGAGGTTCAGATCTTTAGACAACATCTCATTGATAGAATAGATCTAATGTCTATAACAGTTAAAGAATCTATTCCAAAACTGATTGATTACTTGATAATAAATTTACAGCATAAAGTTTCTGATAAAGGTAAACTTTCATATATACATAAAATTATCAGACAAGAAACTTTTACAATGTAGATTCATACTGGAATTATTTCACCTCTATTAATGGGGACCCACCAACTCAACAAGATAAACAATATATATTGGAATCTGCTTATAGAACTACATCTTCCATTGTCTGGAGACTTTATACATGGAAATTTTTACATAGATCTTTTATACACCTTTGATGATGAATAAAATTAATAATAAAGATAATCTATGTAAGAGATGTAATGTAGAAATTAATGCTGACTGGGCTCATATGGTTTTATGACTGTATGAAGTTGAAAGAATACTGGAAGTCAATTAATGAATTTTTGCAGGCTCTTTTTACAGATAATTTAATTATTTCTAAGTCTCTTATATTATTCAACACACCTGTACCTCAATGTGTTAAAAGATTAAGCTTCCCTTGTTATGGTCTATCCTAGCAGTGGCTAGGAAAATAATAACTAGAAATTGGATTTCAGATACACCTCCTTCATTCAATGAATTTAAAAATGTTATGAATATAATGTGTCATATGGAAATAAGCACAATTAGAATGAGAACAACTAGAAAAACATCACATTTTATTGTATGGGATAATTTACAAAATTTGTTAAAAAAATTCTAATTTCAATAGCACAGTATTTTAGTTTAATTTATTGATCTGATTGTAGTGGATGTCTTTGTAAATACTTTAGTTGTTTTGTTGAATATTATAATAATACCTATTTTTAATTATTTGTATAAAATTGTTATGATATTTCTCTTATATGTTAAAACAATAAACTTGTTTTGAAAAAAAAAAAAAAATAAAAAAATAACTAAATGGGAATCTAAAATAATGTCACTAACCATAATAAACCAATGCTGTGCGGCATCACTGTGAATAAAGTACTGACATCCAAGGTGACTAATCGGTTATTATCTCCACTGTGTGAATTTCTTAATTTATCAACAAAACCCCATGAGTTCCTCAAGGCATGTGCAAAGTCTTTAAAGAGACATTTTAATTTGGTATCCACAAATTTTGCAAAAGGCTCAGTGACTGACCCAATTGCTGCCACTATTGGTCATGATGGTGGATTCAATATGTTCAAATGTATTTTTGGGATACCAAATATTTTGGGAATAATTGGAAAGGACACCTTAAGAAAGATGTATAAGTCCACAGAGATATCCTCAAACAATAATAATTCTTCCAACCACGTGTCAATTCAACTGTATGCAGTATGAATCTCATTCAGAGAAACTGGTTGGTATACATTGGTATCCATCAATAAACTGTCATTTTACTGTTGTAGTCAATTAAAACTGCAATAACCAGACCTACCCCTTTATCTGGTTTCATACACTACATTACACTACACTACATACATTGTTTTGTTAGTGAGGTTTTTGACTAGCTGTTTTTCAATACGTGTAAGGCTGTAAAACATAAGTTGTCTTTTTGTTGCCAAATGTTTTCTAATCTCTGTCTCCCAAACTTTTTCAAATGCATTAATAACTGGGTGAAGGGGAATATGGAAGAAATAAAGAAGCCAGCACTGGACTTACATTCTTAAAACTGTAGCTTTGAAACATATTATAGAAAATAATGGACATCAAATTATGTAAGTATTTTTAGGAGGGGAGTGGAAGATGATACATGTAATACTAGGACTACATGTAACATAAAAGAGTCTGCTGGCATGTAGTGCATTTCTTTACATTACAGCCTTAGAGGAAATGTGGGATACAGGAGGACAAGCGTGGTATGATATTATGTTTATTCCAGACATGTACGAAAGACAGCCAAATCAAGACAGACTAGGGTGCGACACAATATACCCAAGGTAAAACTGAAATATGCAGTGATATAGGATAAGAATGTGGACAAAAAAGAAAGCCATGAATGGTGGGGATGTTAACCATAAACCTAGAATTGGTACCCGTGGAGCCCTGGAGATTGGCCATAGTATGCAGGCCACCAGCTGTGCAGAAAGGGCTACTGATACTTAAAGAATAAAAATTCAAATGTGGGCATACAGGAGAAGAATTGATGTGATGAAGGTTCCACAGTATTTTAGAAGTGAATTAGATTATGCCCTCTCCCTACAGCAGTACAAAGAGAGGTGCTGTAGGTTCTTGTGAAAGCTGCAACATTCCAACAAACTTTGAGAGTTTTGACATGGTCCTCACCAAAGAGATGCTAGATGAAGTAAATGAGCTATTAGGCTACAGTGATCAAACCACAGCATGGTTCTTGATCCATGGATAATGAGCAAGAAGGGCAGCTAAAATGGTAGACTTTAGCTTTCTTGAAAGGTTGCTGAGATGGTAGGCAGTTTTGTGGACTGAAGTAAGGATTGTGGCAAAAGTGATGGTTCCTTTAAGGAAAGGGCAGTCTGGGGAACAAGAGCTTTTGTAAGGAGAAAAAAGAAGAACGAAATTATGAGAGAGCTTTCAAGGCTGAAGAATGAAGCCTAGAAGATGAAAAGGAATGTATAAATGGGGAAGAGAGATTAGAACATGGAGAAAGAATATGAAGGCATCAGGAAACAAGCAACTACGGTCATCCATGAGATCAATGAAACTCTAAAAGAAAGAAAGAAAGGAAGGAAGGAATGCTAAAAAAAGGTAAAATTAATCATTTCTCAGAAATAAGAAAATGCAAAAGAGTCTAAGACTGAAATGTTAAAGCAGAGAATGGAGAAGTATGAATCTGCAGAATATAGGCTGACAAACGGAATAAAGGAAAAGTCTACACACTGGAACTCAAAATGTGTGTTTCTTTCATTGTATTTTTGTTTTCTGAGCCATTTTAATCCATTAAAATAAGTTTAGGTGCTTCTTACAATTTTTAATATGCTTTCCATAAAATGCTGAATGGGTCTTGATATAGTAATGTGGTCTTATTTTAGCATTTCTTTTCCCCTTCCCAGAGTCCATTTCAAGTCCCCTTTATACAAGTCATGCTAGACATAAGGAAGATGTGCTGCTTTCCTTGTCTTTTGTGATAGAATGCCAGCAGTGGAAGTCATATGAATCTTACACACCATGTGTAGCATGAATGCTCGCATTTTATTCCTGAATGACCATCAAATACAATTCTCTCAGAACTTATTTTATATAGTTCAGATCAATTTTACAACTTAATTCAGATCAATTTTTCAATTGCAGCTAGTGAAAGTTGAATTACAGTTTTTTTAAGAATTGTCATACCGTAGTCCTGTGCCCTGAACACTGAAAGATCCTCCCCCACTCTTTTCCTCTGGTGTCAAAGCTAGCATTGCAGTCCAAGAGCTGTTAAATAAACACTTCAAAGTACTTGTTCTGTTACATACCAGACCACTGTGTGCAACAGTAGGAAGATGCACAAAGTTTGTCATGACAGCAATGAAGTACTAGTCCAGTAGGTATATGAATAATAACATTTGGACAGGACAGATTCATCAGTATAAAGGCTACTTCAATAGATTAGCAACTTTCCAGCCCATAAAAGCATGTCTAAGGCATTATGTATACTACAGCTACTCAAGACCAAACTACTTGGATTCCAGCAACTCGCAATTAGGGACTCGAACGTCTGTTACCTCAACTGACCAGCTGCTCATGCTCAAACTCAAAAGTGAAATCAGCCACGCAGCTGCTGCACCATCTGCTCATGTCCTAGAAGGCAGACGGAAGGGTGTTCTTGGCATGGAACAGGTAAGTGGTGAAGGGGAGCGGGTAGGGTGCTGTTAGGTTTAGGGAGGGAGATGAGGAGTGCAAGTCTTTAGGGTTAGGAAGGGGGACAGGGATTTTAGGTTTAGGAAGCAATAGGGACTTTAGGGTTAGGAAGAGAGATAGGGATTTTAGGTTTTGGGAGAGATCATGGATGGAAGGTGTCAGAAAAATATGTATCCAGACATATAAACTGCTAGAAGAATATATATCCAGACATATAAACTGCTAGAAAAATATGTATTCAAATATATATATTGTTAGAGAAATATGTATTCAAACATCTATAAACTGTTAGGGAAATGTGTGCTTAAGACATAAATAAATGTGCTCAAATCTATATGAAGAGCAAAGGTTGAAAAATAGTATAATATGTAATGCATTTAATTCTGTTTTACTAAAATGGTAGTAGAAATGAACTTGCATATTATTGCTTGAAGCTTAGCTGCAGTGTGATTAAAAACTTGACCCTGACAGTAGCCAGCTCGGCTGGCACATGTCTTTCAGTAAATATTATTTGCAAAGTTAGAAAATAATGAATCTGTCTGCATGTGTATCTTTTCCTGCTTCCACCAAGGAGAATGGCCTTGTGAATACTACTGAAGATAAAAACCAGCTGGCAAACAGAGAGACAAAGAAATGTATTTAAAAGACATTCATCCATTGTATTCGAACTAATCTAAGAGCCTTGAATGGGCTACATTTTCATAAAGACATTGTGACTGACCAGGTGCTTTGCAAGGCTGTAATATTCTCATGGGAAAAAAACTTTTCAAAAAGTAAAACCTCAGCATTTTCTTATGAATTATAGTGATGTAAAGACCCTGTCACTGACCACGTCAGTGAGGTGGGCAAAAGCTGATTGTGAATGGTATAAAGTAAGGGGTATTCCCAGAATAAAGTTAGTCAAAATTCTGTACATGTTTGTGTATGGTTTTTTGCCTCCTAATGATCATTAGAATATGTATGCATATCTGTTTTGATATCTGAGCATCCTGCATTACTGTCTGTCATTTTGAAAAACCTAATGATTTTTACAGTCGGATTTTAACAATTTATTTAACATTTTGGTCCTTGACCGAATTCCTTGGTAAGCTACAGGTCAGAGTGCATGTAATAAATCTACACAGGAGGAGTTGACAAAATGGTTCTTCTTAAAGTGAAAAGACCTCCGACTGAATTGTTGTGTGTAAAGAGGCTGTCCACTTTCTGATCTGTGGCTGAAAAGCGGAAGACTGGGCCCCAGGAAGAAAAGACAGCAGTAAGCGGGAGGCTCAAGTAAGAAGAATTTCCCTCTTTGTCTTTGTTTTAGATCAGGGACCAGGTTACACTGTGCTATTGCTAAGGTTTGTGATAGCAGAGAGAGATAGTCGAAGTATTGTATCTTGAGCCATAGATCAGGGAATAACAAAGCAAAGTAAACAGTCATTCTAGACACTACTGTGGATATGGGGAAATAAGATACCACGTGGTACAAGAGAAGGGTTACGTAACAGTCTTTTAAGACATGGGAGATCAGTGCACTGAAAAATTATGAGATCCGCCCTAACGGATAATGTGAAGTATATGCAATTGCAGCAAGCAGATAATGTGAGATATTGTACAAAATGTGTTAACAACTATGAATTTGATAGTAAACTAGATAAACGTTCACTAGTTAAACTCCTTAAACAAGCTTTAATCTGATGCAGGACGTCAGGCAAAAAAAAAGCAAAAAGCAGCACCAACTAGGCATACCTCAAGCACATAGGTGGATTGAGAAAGCAAATTGTAGAGAAAACAGAAGCTTAGAAAATTCTGAAACATTTTTAGACAACAGAGTAAAAGGTCTGACAGACAGAATCTCTGAAAAATGGAAACTTAGAGCAGACTGGACTTGCATTAATTAATGCATACAATAGGAAAATGAGACAATAGATGGATATTATGCTAGATTATTAGAATGCTTTAAACAACAATTAAAAAAAATGCATTTTTAAAAGGTTGCATTGCCCCTATCAGTAGCTTTATTACAAAGCATATGATAGATCACCGAATAAGCAGGCTGTAAGCCTTACTTGAGTATGCTGGACATACTAAAGAAAAAAAAGCACAAGTCTTCACTGCTGAAGACGGAGCTAAAGTATTTGTATTACAGTCAGATAAAAAGGGCATCTAGCTAGGGACTGTAAACAAAATAAGAAAGCAATGACAGAAGATAAAGGAGATGAGGACTGACTATATGATAGTAATAATAACCAAAAATCATCAGGAAAGGTTAATAAACAAAAAGAAAATGTAAATGTAGTAGAGGGAATAAAGGAAGTACAAACAAATGTAGAGGATGAAAATGGAAATAAAATTTTAGATTTAGTATTGTTGAGCCTGGAGCTCTACCTAGCAAATACAAAACCAGAAGTGACACTTCTGGTGGAGGGAAGGGAAGTCAAATTCCTGTGTGACTCAGGAGCGTCACGGACTTTGATACACCCCTCCAAGTTACCAAAACATTCTGAATCACCTGATTGTATTTTAGTAAAAGGCAAGAAAGTGAACATATATACTGATAATCAGTATGCTTTTTCTACAGTGCATGTGTTTGCACAACAATAAAAAAATAGAGGGATGATTACATCCAGTGAAAAACCTATTAATCATGCGCAATTTATTTTGGAGCTATTAGAATCTATTCAACTGCCTACCAAAGCAGCTATTTGTAAATGTGTAGCTCATACAAAACAACAGGATAAGATTTCAAAAGGTAATGCACGAACTAATGCAGCTGCAAAGCAAGCAGCCTCAGACTCAGAAACTTTATTTCTAAATGAGAAATTACAACCCTCTGAGATTTTAAATTTAGACATGTTAAAAACAATGCAGATGCTTACTACAAAAGCAGAAAAACAAAAATGGGTAAAACAAGGTGCAATTTTTGAAAATGAACTGTACATTTCCAAAGGGAAAAAACAATATTGCCGTCTAATTTATTTAGATATGCAGCTTTGTTGAGCCATGGGCAGAGCCATGTCTCAACAGGGGGGATGGTACAGTTAGTAAATAGAATATTCCAAATATATGGATACATAAATTATACAATAAAATTTTGTGCAAATATATGGATACATAAAATATACAATAAAATTTTGTGCAGCTTGTCATACTTGTAACAAGCACCATGCACAAGGAGCATTTAAAAACAAGCAAGGGAGTTTCCCTACACCACCATATCCGCTCCATACTATTTGTATGGACTTCATAGAGTTGAATAAATGTGAAGGAAGGAAGTTGATGAGTGAGACTCAGAAGAATTGGATTTGCTGTTTACCTCTAGCATTGCTGAGCATGAAAACAGTAACAAATGTAAAGGGTTTGATCCTTTGAAGTAGTATTTGGAAGGGCATATTATGTGCCTCAGTGGAAAGCTCTCATGCCTGCAGAGCTGGAGGCTGACAGTTCATTAGCTAATTATATAAAAACTGTTAATAAATAAATCTGTTTTGCAGTTTAACTCTTTTCAGATAAAAGAACTTTCAGCTGAATAAGAACTTTGTGACTGATACACAAGGGCAAAATGTCCAAGAGTAAAGCAAACAAAAAAAGCAGAGCAACCCAAGAACTATTGCATAATTATTTTGTTAACTGTGCATTTGTTGACTATAAGTGTGACAATTTTTCTCTTATTGTGGTTTTTCCCTGCACTCAACCACACAAGTGAAAGTGAGAAGACGTGATGAACTGTTTATAGACTGGCATCCAAACTTTAACACATACCTGGCCATGAAGCATGTGTATACAGAGACTATAAACATTTCAAATTGCTGGGTTTGTACAGCTATACCAACAGTATATAAAAGACTGTTGATGTCCACTGTCCCTCTGGGGATAAAATGAGACTTGGGAAAGTTTTTTTATACAGAAACTGTGAGATCACAGGACAAAATAGCTTTATTTTTACCTGTCACACAAAAAGGAGTTGTATGTTTCTACAAAAGTGATACCCTCCAGGTGGGCTGGAGTAATGGTAATATAACAATGTCTTATAAATGTTACATTAAAGTCAAAAGTGGGGGTACTGTTTGTGATACTAACTATAATTCATATCTGAGTTCAATGAAAACTACATTAAATGCAGTACGTGACAATCCAGTCTTAACTAAGCAATTGTCTATTAAAGATAGAAAAATGTTTCATGCAGGGATAACACGTATTAGTACCAAAGTAATGATTTTATTTGTGGGAAAAAGGCATATGAATGGTTACCTGAGAATTGGTCCGGCAGTTGTTTTGGGTTATCTGGTTCCAGCAATAAGACATACTGCAGAATTACCTTTGGGTAAGATAATGAAATGTAAGGGAAACAGCTCGAAAATCTGAAGGTCCAGTTAAGAAACCTGTGAATCCAGTTGGTAAAATCGAAGCTGGTTGAAAAGACCATAATTCAGTGAAAGACAAAAGTAAATTGACTCATATGGACTTGGGCAACAGTGTTATATCCAGGGCAGGAATACCACCAGCCTATGGAGCAGTCAAATCGATCTGGGAGCTGAGGAAGCTGTCAAGAAGCCATGAGTAATGCAACTTTTTCCACCCTAGAATTGGTGACTGATAAACTGAATGCAATGAGAACTGTTGTGCTACAAAATCGAATGGCTCCTTACTTCACCCTAGCGGCAAGAGGTGGTACACGAAGAAGAATGCTGTGCTTTTATCCCTGAGGATCACGAGACAAATAATCACCTAGAGGTAATTCAGCAAGTATCAGCAATGACTAAACCAGGCCCAAACCCACTGATGGACTTTTTCCAGAATCTGTTTGGGGGGTGGGGTTCCATCCTATTGAACATTTTAATTGCTATTTGTGTGGGTATACTCCTAATAGGAGCATGTGTTTACTGTGGAATTCCCTGCATGAAAAGATTAATCAAAAAATTTGTTGATATATCTGTTACTAAAACTTTTTACCAAAGTGTTGAAATTAAAAGATTGATTTCAGATGATGCTTTTTCTGAAATATAAAACAAATGACTAGCTTAGCTGAAAGTCCTTAGAAAGGAAAAGGCTAAGAAATGAAATTATATTGTTTATGTTTCTAATAGAATGAAATGCATTAACAGGAGGGAGAATGTCAGAAAAATATGTATCCAGACATATAAACTGCTAGAAGAATATATATCCAGACATATAAACTGCTAGAAAAATATGTATTCAAATATATATATTGTTAGAGAAATATGTATTCAAACATCTATAAACTGTTAGGGAAATGTGTGCTTAAGACATAAATAAATGTGCTCAAATCTATATGAAGAGCAAAGGTTGAAAAATAGTATAATATGTAATGCATTTAATTCTGTTTTACTAAAATGGTAGTAGAAAAGAACTTGCATATTATTGCTTGAAGCTTAGCTGCAGTGTGATTAGAAACTTGACCCTGACAGTAGCCAGCTCGGCTGGCACATGTCTTTCAGTAAATATTATTTGCAAAGTTAGAAAATAATGAATCTGTCTGCATGTGTATCTTTTTCCTGCTTCCACCAAGGAGAATGGCCTTGTGAATACTACTGAAGATAAAAACCAGCTGGCAAACAGAGAGACAAAGAAATGTATTTAAAAGACATTCATCCATTGTATTCGAACTAATCTAAGAGCCTTGAATGGGCTACATTTTCATAAAGACATTGTGACTGACTAGGTGCTTTGCAAGGCTGTAATATTCTCATGGGAAAAAGAACTTTTTAAAAAGTAAAACCTCAGCATTTTCTTATGAATTATAGTGATGTAAAGACCCTGTCACTGACCACGTCAGTGAGGTGGGCAAAAGCTGATTGTGAATGGTATAAAGTAAGGGGTATTCCCAGAATAAAGTTAGTCAAAATTTTGTACATGTTTGTGTATGGTTTTTTGCCTCCTAATGATCATTAGAATATGTATGCATATCTGTTTTGATATCTGAGCATCCTGCATTACTGTCTGTCATTTTGAAAAACCTAATGATTTTTACAGTCGGATTTTAACAATTTATTTAACAGAAGGGGAAGGGAATTTTAGTTTTAGGCACTGATCCAGCATTTAGGTTTAGGGAAGGGGAAATGGGATTTTAAGTTTAGGGAGTGATAGGGACTTTAGGGTTTGGGAGGGAGATGGGGATTTAAGGTTTACGGAGGGATTGTGGATGGGAGAGTGAAAAGGATTTTAGGTTTAGGGAGGGATCTGGAATGGGAGGGGAGGGGACTTTAGGCTAGGGAGGTAATGGGGATTTTTAGGTTTAGGGAGGGATGATGAACTTTAAGGTTAGGACTGGGGTTATGTTTAGGAATATTTAGTATTATAGGGAATGAGTCACTGGGAGTTAGAACACTTCCACAAATGAGTGAATGACAGCAAGGACATGTCACTTGAGCAAATGTTTCTCAAGTACATGTAGGAGATCGATTTCTGTTAGTTCTGTTGCGTGAGTGCCATTTACTATATATGTGGATGGTAGTGGTACTAGGTGGCCTCCTAAGTAGTAGAATCCACTTTGGCCACAAAAAGTGGATGATCTGAGCTGTAGGACAATGGTATATCTGCTGGCTCTAGAGGGAGGGCATGGTAGAGACAATGAAACATGTGATTTCCCAGCTGGAACAATGAATGATACGGCACCAAGGCCCTATCATAGCTCTTACCAAGCAATCAAATTAAGGTCCTCACTTTTGGGTTGTCCCCCTGGGGGTGGTCACAAGCCATAGCAGAGGCAAGCAAGCCTAGCTGATATGAGAGGACTGGTCCTGGAAGGAAGCTGAGAGGCCACAGGTGGACATAGTGCATGTGAATCAAAATAATAAAACATAGCAGGGTACATGCAAAGGCAAGAGAATGCAGGGAAACGGGTCCAAAATATTTTGTCTGTGAGAATTTTACCTGTTCTAAAAGGCTTGAGGATGGCAGTGACTATCCCTTACACAAACAAGGATGCAGAAAGGAGTTACATCATTAAAAACTGGTCATGCTTACTTATGAAAAAAGGAAAGGATATGGGAAAAATTTTGTAAAGACAGCTGGAGGAGCTTCTAAATTTAAGCTGTGAGGAAATAAGCAACAGTGGTGTTTAACATAGCAGCGGTCTTACTGGTCTAACCTGAGGCTGTACCTATCAAGAAGATCTGGTGCCCTACATCTTGTTTTAAGGAAGGCTTTTGTTACTCTGCCTTACAAAATGCTGCAGAAAAATGTATAATATATAGGTTGGGACCCAAGATGTATAGGATGACAGAGAAATAACTGGCTTATAGAAGACTAAGACTTGTAAAGTTTGAGGAATGTTTCATAACAAGGCAGTGAGAAATGAATTGATAAACTGTTTAGTGCTGTGGCCAGTCCTGACACACACACACACACACACACACACACACACACACACACACACACACACACACACACACACACACACACACACACACACACACACACACACACACACACACACACACACACACACACACACACACACACACACTTGCCTAAAATAGCACATTGTGTCAAAATAATTAATTCCATTGTTAATGCAAGCAAGACTGGAGCAACCTTTTGAATGACCTAGTGCAGTTCACAGATTCAGTAAAAATGTGGCAAAAATGGATTGATTACAACAATGATGTTACATAGTCTTTAGAGGAAGATTTAAAAAAATAATGTATACAGAGACACCGGAACAGAAAATAAAGGTGTTATAATCAAAGTAGGGCTTGTTCTAAGACTCTGTCAAAGTGAACATTTCTCCAACCATGGATTCAAGTAATTGTGCCTACCTAGCAAACAAACCTCTCAACCTCTTGGCACATGAATTCTTAACAAAGCCAAAAATAATGTGTGGACAAAGGCCTGAAATCAGGGACATAGTTAGAAAGTTGCTGCATTTTCTGAGGAATGTGAAGTCTGAAATTAAAACGTCTCTCATTATTTAGTGAGGTGAATCCACAACAACTTGCCAGAAATCCACACATTTTATGAGGAACAGACCAAAAATATGAGGGAAAAATCTGGACATTATGTAAAATTCTGGACAACTGAGAGGTATGTAATCCTAGATTATTAAAAAAAAATCAGCATTTGGGCCTCTCCTTACAACAAAGCAGAAAAAAGAACATTTCAGTTTCATGGTACCTAATAGTATTACAATCAAGTAATACACATACAGCTGCATTGAGCTACAGTAAACCATCTTCTTGACAATATATAACAAAAAACCCCTGTGAACTGAATAATTCAGAAATCTCCTGACAACTTTAAGCATAACTCAAGCATGTGTACTTGCACATTTATATCTCACAAATACTAGTACAGCAGAACTATTACAACTGAAAAATATATAAACCACTGTATTGCACACTGTAATATTTCATTTTGCTTACACTATCAAAACAAAAACTACACTTTAAAAAGCAAAGATTTAATTATATATAAATGCACTGCTTAAAAATACAACCATCCACTATTACACTAGTGAAACCATTGTAGGCAGACATCAAACTACTTCAATAATAAGCAAAGCAATGGAGAACAGCAAAATTGATGTGTGCAGAGCTTGATTAATTTAGCAGTCAGGTACATACATTAAAGAATTCATCAGCTGTTATTTGGAAACCCATATGTGTGTGTGTGTGTGGTGTGTGGTGTGTGTGTGTGTGTGTGTGTGTGTGTGTGTGTGTGTGGTGTGTGATGCGTGTGCATGTGTGTGTGTCTTTGTCAGTGTCTGTTTTCTGTCTGTGTATATATATATATATATATATATATATATATATATATATATATATGGATCTACTGCTTTTAGTCGAATTACATTTTGTCGAAAATGATTTCAGGCAGCCCACTTCACTGAAACCACATTTGACTGAATGCACATTTGGTCGAATTACATTTGGTAGAAAATGGAATATAGCCCCTGCCCCACTGCAGTGCTACCCTGAAATCATTTTCGACCAAATGAAATTCGACCAAATATAGATCCACATATGTGTGTGTGTGTATATATATATATATATATATATATATATATATATATATATATATATAAAACAGATTGAAAGGGATGTTTCTTCCATCTTACTCAAAATGTGTATAGAAGTTGCGATCCCTGGGTCTCCCTCTTTCTATGACAATATTTTAAAATTGTAACAGACAGTCCTGCTTTTCTACCTGTATTAGAAGTGTTATCTGCATCTGACAAATTATGGACACTAGTTTGAGTGCGCACCTCTGATTTTGTGAATTATTTTGAGGAGACCGATCTTACTGGAAGGCTTCGAAAGTGTACCACAAAACACCAACTATCTCTCATTTCCCACCTCTGTTTCCCATATATGGAATATATACATCCCTATAATGAGAACAGTTTACAGCATTCTCAAAACTATGTGGCTCTTTTTACAGTAATGGCTCTCATTAAACAGCATAACAGAATCAATGAATTACATCTGTGGTTATCTGGTGTAATTTCTGCAACACATAATAGATGGCATCTTGCGCAAAGGTGAAGAGTTTGCTTCTGGTTACTGATCACAGGCTGAGGTATGATTTTCTGGATTACCTGCATGTTACTGTATTAAATGTGGAAGGTCATTTCTTACATTTATTTCTTTATTATTATTGTTTAGGTTGTGGTGCCTTTTGTTAATACCATATAGTCCTTGAATTTTCATCTGTTTAAACAAAATGTGTAAATATTCCATTTTTTACTGTTATATGTTTTTGCTAATTGCTATCTCTTTTTATTTTCCACTTTAATTTTACTTCTTGTGAATGTTTTTTTCACCTGGGGCTGTGTCTACAAATGGTCATTTTTGTTAAGTATTCTACTTTGGTACACAGTAATAAATAAAATGACAATAAATAGAACTAAAATGAAGGAATTAAAGCATTTGTCAGTTTTTGATTCTTTGTGACACAAACTCTATCAATAATTTGATTCATTTGATTTTGAGTGTTTAGCGGGTCTCAGGCCGCAGCTGATTATGTGTGATTTCAACTATTTGTTGGGAGATACAACTACTGGCCAATGTATCCATTTGCCTAACTTCTGAAAGAAAAGTTAATGTAGCTGGGTGCTGGAATAAATAAGCTGTGTACATATCAATGTTTCAGTTGCTGACTGTATTGCACATTACGGAATTAGTCTGATGTCCTTTGTAAAGGTTTTCTGGTGTAATACTGGATGGTTATATTTTTTGAACAGTAAGGAGATAGATATTTCTTCTTATTATAATTAAATCTTGGCTGTTTAAGTAGCATTTCTTTGTTTTCACAGCATAAGTAAAATTAAATATTATAGACTGTAATATAGCAGTTCATGTGGTATTTCTTACCCTGTCCTTCCTGTATGGGATGACCCCCATTATATTTCCCTAACATGATGATGCTTCTTTTCAACCCACATCATGTCCCATCTTTCTCTTCTCATCTGAAGTGAGAAAAGCTCTAGTGGTTGGTCATATCTGTTTCACGCCAGTCCATGGGTGTTTCTGGTGACTTTCATCTGGATTTCTTTATCATCCTGATGCCTCTTTTCATTGAGTAGCGTCTGGAACTGAAAGCAGTAATCAAGCCAATGTGTTTGCTTCTGGAATCTACCCCCTGAAGACACACCCCCAACATTCTCTCTGCTGCTGCTCATGCTTCTGGAATCTATCCCCTGAAGACACACCCCAACATTCTCTCTGCTGCTGCTCATGCTTCTGGAATCTATCCCCTGAAGACACACCCCAACATTCTCTCTGCTGCTGCTCATGCTTCTGGAATCTATCCCCTGAAGACAAACCCCCAACATTCTCTCTGCTGCTGCTCATGCTTCTGGAATCTATCCTCTGAAGACACATCCCCAACATTCTCTCTGCTGCTGCTCATGCTTCTGGAATCTATCCCCTGAAGACACATCCCCAACATTCTCTCTGCTACTGCTCATGCTTCTGGAATCTATCCCCTGAAGACAGATCCCCAACATTCTCTCTGCTGCTGCTCATGCTTCTGGAATCTATCTCCTGAAGACACACCCCCAACATTCTCTCTGCTGCTGCTGCTCATGCTTCTGGAATCTATCCCCTGAAGACACATCCCCAACATTCTCTCTGCTGCTGCTGCTCATGCTTCTGGAATCTATCCCCTGAAGACACATCCCCAACATTCTCTCTGCTGCTGCTCATGCTTCTGGAATCTATCCCCTGAAGACAGATCCCCAACATTCTCTCTGCTGCTGCTCATGCTTCTGGAATCTATCCCCTGAAGACACATCCCCAACATTCTCTCTGCTGCTGCTCATGCTTCTGGAATCTATCCCCTGAAGACACATCCCCAACATTCTCTCTGCTGCTGCTCATGCTTCTGGAATCTATCTCCTGAAGACACATCCCCAACATTCTCTCTGCTGCTGCTCATGCTTCTGGAATCTATCCCCTGAAGACACATCCCCAACATTCTCTCTGCTGCTGCTCATGCTTCTGGAATCTATCCCCTGAAGACACATCCCCAACATTCTCTCTGCTGCTGCTCATGCTTCTGGAATCTATCCCCTGAAGACACATCCCCAACATTCTCTCTGCTGCTGCTGCTCATGCTTCTGGAATCTATCCCCTGAAGACACATCCCCAACATTCTCTCTGCTGCTGCTGCTCATGCTTCTGGAATCTATCCCCTGAAGACACATCCCCAACATTCTCTCTGCTGCTGCTCATGCTTCTGGAATCTATCCCCTGAAGACACATCCCCAACATTCTCTCTGCTGCTGCTGCTCATGCTTCTGGAATCTATCCCCTGAAGACACATCCCCAACATTCTCTCTGCTGCTGCTCATGCTTCTGGAATCTATCCCCTGAAGACACATCCCCAACATTCTCTCTGCTGCTGCTCATGCTTCTGGAATCTATCTCCTGAAGACACATCCCCAACATTCTCTCTGCTGCTGCTCATGCTTCTGGAATCTATCCCCTGAAGACACATCCCCAACATTCTCTCTGCTGCTGCTCATGCTTCTGGAATCTATCCTCTGAAGACACATCCCCAACATTCTCTCTGCTGCTGCTCATGCTTCTGGAATCTATCCCCTGAAGACACACCCCAACATCCTCTCTGCTGCTGCTCATGCTTCTGGAATCTATCCCCTGAAGACACATCCCCAACATTCTCTCTGCTGCTGCTGCTCATGCTTCTGGAATCTATCTCCTGAAGACAGAGCCCCAACATTCTCTTTGCTGCTGCTCATGCTTCTGGAATCTATCCCCTGAAGACACATCCCCAACATTCTCTCTGCTGCTGCTCACTATATTTGTGGTGATTCATTCCATGCATGATCAACACTCCCAGCTCCTTATCCTCCTTTGCTGCTATCATTTTTACCCCACAGATGATAATTCACATTATGGTTTTTGCATTTTTAGTGCAAACCTTTGTATTTGTTTACATTGGACCGCAAATATCACATTCTATGTCACTGTTGTTAGCTAATGGACTTGTAATTCCACAGATTTTTCATGCTCTTCTCTTGAACAAGGGTACCACACATTGTCTCTCAAACCTCAAGTACTTCTGGAGTGATTTGCTGAAGGTCTCTGCCAGGGGGGTTGCTAGCACACTGGCAGAAACTCTGAGGAATACAGAAGGTAGCCTATCAGGCTGTTGTTTTTCTCTAAGGGCAGGCCACGTTCCTCTCCACCTCCTCACAATTTGCCCTGTCTACGTCCAAGCAAGACAAAATTATCTTGCTTTCCTTTACTTATTCAGTGCTCAATACTGAAAATGTTAACAGTGCAAACAGATGGAAAACAAAACATGCAACAAAAATGCAGATTAACTAAATGTTTTTTTTTTGGAGGGGGGATTAACACTCCCTTGCAGTCCCCAATGTAGAAGTTTCACCACCATAAACCCTACTTCTAACTCTGAGGTAACATAAGCTCAAATTAAAGATATAATTTTAATAACCTTTTCTCATTACTTTAAATCACCTAACCACACAATATAGACATCTGTTTACATGGAAGTAACATTAAATGAATTTATCAACAATGAAGAAGGTATGACAAAAACATTTTGATAAAATGGACAACATAATGAAAATGTACTACTAAAATATGGAGTCTGACCTATACCTATTCACAGTATTGTTCCCTTTGTGATTGAATGCAATCATGTTTTATGAATATAAAAGTAAATGAAATGGGGGCTACAGACAGCATAGAACTCCCCTAAACAAATGCTTCTTAGACTGCAGTATAAATGTCTTTGTGGAATAATTGATTGCTGCCATGAAAATCTGACATCTTTAAAGCAGCCTTCACAGTCTGTGGCAGTGTGCTTGTCCTTGCATCTGTTGTAGGTAGATGCATCCACAAACCGCAACCTGCATTGTTTAAATTTTTGGTGCTCTTTTATTTTAATGGGATTACATAATTATCATGTCACATATTCAAGACACGGTCACTTGAATGTTGTTGTGTGTATTGCTTAAAAAAGAATATTCTTTTTTTTATCCATACATTTTGTTAGTGGTTTTGTTACGTACTTCTGACCTTTCAGTTGCTTATGTTCATTTCCATGTGACAAATAGTATGATGTATACATATACCTACCTATATAGTGTCATGTATACATATACCTACCTATGTAATACCTTTAATAATGTAGAATCTGATGAAATCAATCGTGGATATCTGCATATTCACACATGCATTAAGAATCTTGAGGTAACTAGTTCCGTTTTATTTATTTTTAAGTAAATTTCGGGGAGTGAATACATCAAGGTTAACATATTAAGAAGAGATTATAGCAGCAAAAGCTCTAAAACTGTATTCACACCCACAAAACAGTTGCTCAACAATAAATGCATATTTTACAAGAAATACAAAACAGAAAAACAGATGTGCATAAGTCACATACTCTGTATCATACCTGTGCATGTGACGGCAATATCCACCTGACGGATGACTTCATTTAGCTTGATAACCCGAAAACCATCCATGCTGGTCAAAGAAGAGAGTAATGATTTAGAAGATGACAGAAAATGTTGCCACATCCATCACAGTTATACACACAATTCACATAATTCATACCATGATACAGCAGTAATGATAAGGTAACGGAAACCGCAAAAAGATTCTCTGTTGTATTCTCAGCATATTCTCAGACTCAGTACATTACATTCAATTAAATATTTAAACCATAATTCTTACATTGATTCTTCTACATAACTTTCATTTTCAGTTACATCCAGTAATAAAACGTTAGCATCATAAAAACAAGAGAGACAGAAGGAGAGTTCTACAGAAAAAAAAAATATTTTTTTGCTTTGATTTGTGCTTGTTTTGTTGAAACCCAGCACTGCAAGCTATAATCATAAAATGGGATCAAAAGATCAATATTTAACAAAGTTTACCTTACTCTTAGGCTGTGTAACCAACAAGTTGTTTATATTAATTAAGGGAGCACAAGAGGGTGGGAGTTTGCTTCTATATAAAAAAACTGTGTCCTTTTGAGTCAGTTTGCTGAGCCCTGCCCAGATTAAAATGCCTCGATAATGTAGGATCATACCTAAAAATGTTCCTGTTCCTTGACTTTGCCACATATTTTTACAATGACCTTCATATTTTTTTCTGGTAAATCAACAGGGATTGCAGTCAGTAAACAATGCCAGCCATTAGACTTTGTTCAAAAGATGCATTTTGATGAAAAATCTGCTGTTATATTATTTTTATTGTAAATTAAAATATTGTACTTAAAAACTGTCCTGACTTTGGGCTTTTGTCCCCAATTGTTTTTGTCTTTCTTGAGCAATAAAATTGAGTACTATTATTTGGATTTGATGAAACATTCAACAGCCTACAACTTAATGAT